>NC_034438.1:14911545-15160442 GCF_002078875.1 Numida meleagris
AAGGAAGGAAGGAAGGAAGGAAGGAAGGAAGGAAGGAAGGAAGGAAGGAAGGAAGGAAGGAAGGATGGAAGGAAGGATGGAAGGAAAGGGAGAAAAACCCTAGAGAGAAAGAAGGAGAGAAAAACCTTAGACATGTGGCTTTAAACTTGGAAAGACATAACTTGAAACATCATTCAATAAAAATTTATTTTCAGCCTACTAGAAATTGCTACTGGAAGGAGCCCCAAACTGGAGAGCAGAGCATTTCAGTGTAAGGTCTCCTCAATGGTTTTTGCTGCATTCTTTTTTTTTTTTTTTTTTTTTCTCCTAGTTTCCAAGAGCAACTAGAAATAATCTTAAAAATAATTGTGAAACATCTGCTGTTTATTCCATTCTCAGACTTCAAAATGTCTGGAGGACCTTCAAAATGAAGGAAGGAAGAACTACTAGTGACATGAAAGAGGCTCTAGGAGGCCACATACCTCAACATTAGAAGTATATTTGCAGAAACAACTGTATAATGGAGTCTTTCTGGCTTTCAGAATGTTTTTACATTCAGGGTCAGGATGACTTCTGTAGAGAAGATGGTGCTTTGTAAACTGGATGTCTCCCAGATAAGCTTCCAATTTAAAGAAACTGAGGCAACAATGAACTGTGCTCTAATGTGCCCGAGACCTTGCTAAGCCCTCTCACTGACCCTGCTAAAAGTGCTATATGATTTTTCCTTAATATCTGGTGAGCTTATCTATTCTGACGATATGAGAAACAAATCTGCTGCTTTAATGTGATTAAAAAATAATGCCCTGAGCTCCAATTTAGGCAGTTCTAATGGGGCCAAAACAAAAATTAAACAACAACAAAAAAAATAGATGGCTTTTGTTATATTTACTATAAGGTATTTCACTAGGGCTTTTTACATGATGAAAAAATAACTGTTGCAAGAATAAGATAATTTATTCATTTCAAAGAGGCACAGGACCACTGAAATACTGAAAACTAAGAAAACCAAGCATTTCTCAGGGAAATAAGTGTAAATAAAAGCCATCTCTCACTCAAATAACTAAGTACTCACATACTGAATACCTCTCTGAAAAGGCATTATCTTGGTTTTTTGATTATGTGGAAAATCTGACATTTAACTTCTAAACTTGTAATAGTGAATTTTAAAAAATCCTTTCACATTAAAACATGTCTGAGGAAGTTAAATGGTAATTTATTTTCATGTTCAATTTATTAAGTATAGAATAAGTTTTTGAAACAATGCCTGAAATTCAAGGGAAAAGAGAATATCAAACCAGGAGACTGCAAGTTCACCAGAGTGGCCTTTTCCTCCTTTAGTGCTTTTAAGGCACACTGTCTTCGTGAAACAAATGTTCCAGCCAGAAAACTTTATTCCTCCTTGGTTCTTTTCCTGTTTCCCCTTATACCTGTTCTTAGTAATGTTCTGATATTTAAATAACTCTTTACAGCAGCACTAGTTGATAACTTTTGTTGTTTGTGTGTGTGTTGTTTTTTTTTAGCCAGTGACAATAAACGAATTAGCAAAAAGGCTGTTCTGCTTTGAAAAAGAATTATTTATTTTGCTGCTAATTGTACCTAATTGTATTGAAAGTCAAAAATGAAATATTTACTCTTCAAGGACCAGTTTTATGTAATTATTCTCACTTAGGGCAAAAAAATGTAAATAAATTCATCTTTATTTTTTCTTCAGTCTGTAAAGAGTAGTTTATACACTCTCTGTGTGTAAGACTGTGTAAAAGAAGTCTGTAGTTATGAAAACTACTACTCATCAGATCACCAACCTATCTGTGTGAATTTCTGCTTTGGACTTTTGACAGATTTTTGACAATCAAGCAGCAGTGCTGAATCTTCTGCATATATACTTAATAGTACTTATTTCCTTTATTTTTCAACTTTGGTAAATGTAAAAAAAAGTAAAAAATAGGAAAAAAAAAAGAGTGATAAACAAAAAACCACAGAATGCAGAAGTGGTTGAATAGTAATTTCAGCTTCTCAGTCTAATGCTCTTGTTTGCCTGCTGACTTTCCAATACCTTAGATCAGCTGCTCAGAAACAAAGCATACATAGATGAAAGCACTTATTCAGCTAAAAATAAATAGATAAGAAAATTGTGCATTTTGTCGGACATTTGGACACTAGTGCCTGCCTTGATGGCATTGAATTATTCCAGAAAGTGGACTCCTATTTTGCTCTTCAACAGAAAATACAGTGTTGCTCCAGCAGATCCCAGTGCATCTTCTCACATCTCCATTGAGATACACCCTGAGTGTTCCCTCTGGGCGGCAAATGCAGATCTTTTTCTTCCGAGCTGAGACAGTTCACCCACAGAAATGCTTGTGGGCTGAAGAGGGCTCATTTCAAGGTGAGAACACCTGAGCTTTCACGGACATTCTGAGGAATGTTATTCTGGGGCTGGAATCACACTCATGGGGTCCTGACGTCACGGGGGGCGGAGCCAGGAGCAGCGGCGGGATCACCGCCTGCGTGTGTAAAGCCTGCCGCTAGGGCGCCGCGCGAATACGACGGGCAGACAGCGCGCGGAGCGGCACGAGGGCGTGGCGCGGCTATTTGCGCGGGCAGCTCGCGCAGGGCAGGGGAGCAGGGGAGCAGGGGGAGTGTCTCTGTGCGCCCGATCGGTTGCCTGCCAGACAATAAATCTAGTCATGGTCGCCACTAGGTGGAAAGCTCTGGCAGGAAGAGACGGGATGACTCAGAGTGCCCGCCTAAAAATGTGGTTCGAGTCTGGTTGCAGCGAGTGCTCAAGCCTGTTCCTGCTGGTGAAGGGTGGCAGGGATTCCATCTATGTGAGCTGTGAGCAGGTGGATGGTCGGCTTGATATGGTGGTGGAGCTCCAGGAGGAGGTGGAGAGATTAAGGAGTATCACAGAGTGCGAGCAGGAGATAGATTGGTGGAGTAACTCCGCTGAACGTGTGAGAAAGGCACCATGGTCTGCATGTCGGCCTAACCCTGCCTGCAGGGAAGCGTGCTGCCTGCCGGGGGCCCAGGTCAGGGATATTTCCAGGAAACTTCATAGTCTGATTCACCCCTCTGATTCTTGTCTTTTATTGATAGTTCAGACCGGCAGCAATGAAGTCTCTGAGGGAAGCCTGAGGATTATCCAAAAGGACTTAAGGGCAGTTAGCGGGTGGAGTGGGCATACAGGTCGTATTTCCCGCTGTCCCTTCAGTGGCAGGGGAGGATATTGAAAGGAGCAGGAAAGCCTATTTCATACACATATGACTGAGAGGCTGGTGCAAACACAAGAATTTTGTCTTTTTTGACCATGGGGCAGTTTACTCAGCACCTGGCCTGATGGCTGCTGTTTGCTCTCACCTGTCTCAAAGGGGGAAACGGATCCTAGCCCAGGAGCTGGCAGGGCTCATTGAGATGGCTTTGAACAAGATAAAGGGGGAAGGGGATAAAACCAGGCATGCTAGAGATGAGGCTAAGGGAACAGTGACTGGACTGGGGTGAGGCAGGGGGCTCAGCTGAAGTGCATCTGTACCGATGCATGCAGCATGGGCAACAAACAGGAGGAGCTGGAAGCCGTTGCGCAGCAGGCATACTATGACTTAGTTGTCATTCCTGAAATGTGGTGGGATCTCTCCCACAACTGGAGTACTGCAGTGGATGGCTGTAAGCTCACAACGGGACAGCGGGGCTCGTTTCCAAAACAACCTCAGAGATAAACCAGCCTGGTCCAAAGAGCATGGCGCTGAGTGTGTAGATCATATCCCCTTACGTGCACCAGCCTCTGAGAAAATTGAATGCTAACAGTCTGCTCTTGAAGATTACACTGAGAGCAATGGGAGCTGGGACACTCAAGCACAGGGATACACTTTTAGCAAAAGCTGCATGGTTCCTCAGCGTTAGAGTATCTAGGAATAACAGTCTGTGTTATTCCTGCCTTGGCCAAAAGCAAACCCACTTGTGGGACCGCTTTTGCTCAAGGACCTGGGTGTGCTTGGTGGGTGATGCGGAAGGAAGGGGAAGTCCAATGTGCACTCCAAGGGGATTTGATGTTGGGTGAGAGTATGCAGTGATCTCAATTGTATATTGTTAATTCCTATATAATACCACGTCATCACTAACGTAGTTGTTGTAGGCTTCATCAACATTATTACAGCCAGAACCACCCTGATTAATGAAGAATGAGTTGTGATGGGACAGGAACTGGCCTCAGCATGCAACAGTCCAACCCTGCACATCATCCCTCCTGCCCTAAAGGACTTATGTGACAGACGGAGCCCAAAGCCTTGGGCTAAAGGATCTCCATGAGCCTTAATGACAGATGGCCCATAGACTATGGGAATGCTGTCTCTGAGTAAACATCAAAAGACAGGAAATCTGATGGTGATTTGGATGTCTTGGAAAGTGTGGAAGCTGAGTGTGCTGGAGATAGTATGGAATGAAGGGTGGATGTTGTCCTGGTTTTGGCTGGGTTAGAGTTAGCTTTCATCCCAGCAGCTGGCACGGTGCTGCATTTTGGATTTAGGATGAGGATGCTGTTGATCATGCCCTGATGTGTTAGTTCTCTATAACAGGTGCTTACACTCTAGGACTTGCCCGCCTGAGAGAGGCTGAGGGTTCACAAGAAGGCAGGAGGGAACAAAACCTGCTGGTGGCAGGGACTACTGCCTGGGAACTGGCTAGGCATGGCTCGGTGGGAACAATTACATTGCGCGCTGCTTGTTTTCTATATTCTTCAGTCATCGTCATTATTATCATCCCCACCTTTTCCGGTCAGTGAGGAGATGATCAGTCCCCTTCTGCCTCCCAGCCACAGCCACAGGCTTCTGGGCTGGAAGAAGCAGGACTACTGCTGTAGAGAAGCATTGTGGAAGGGCTCAGGCTGTTGAGACTGAGGGAGTGAAGTATTCCCGGTTGCAGTGTTACCATTAAACAAATGCTCCAGGAAATCCTCCCCTCTTGATTTCACGCATCCTTGAGACAATGCTGGAAAGTATTCCCTGCAAGGGATTGTTCTTTGGTTTGGTAAAAGCCACACCCTGAAAAGCATCCAGATGTTTACTGTTGTGGACGATCAGAGTTACGGGCGAGTGGACAGGGAAAAGGACAATGGTTGGTTGTGCGTACATTTACACAAGATAGAGACAGAGGAGAAAGATCCTGGAACAGTCAACCACAACAACTTTGGGCAGTCATCCACAACAACGAACATCACGGCGCATACTTGTAGATGTTACGTCTCATGCTAAGCGGACTTTGGGTGGGGGGGGGGTGCATGGTGCATGGGCTAGGCGCGGGTGCACATGCACTGTGAGTGTACGGGTATAATAACAGGCTTTGCACAACATTAAACAGGGAGCTGACTCCACGGCATCTGTGATTGTGTCACTCTCCCTGGGATGGGATCCCAGTTCATTATTAATTGTCGCACTGCGACATACTGGTCTCTCCAATTGGGGAGCTGGATCCATAGAGGTGGCAGCTGCAGTATGCTGATGCAGATGTACTTTCCGTCACCAAGGTTGACTGTGCGCTCCCCTGTGCTTGGTGGGGCAGGCTTCGCTCCCCAGAAGTGCTCACTGCAGGAGCCTGCTGGGAGCTGGTGCTTGAGGACCCTGGAGCTTCGTCACCCCTTGACACTTGGCCACTGCCCATGGAACTCCTCTCTGGGAACCCGTCGTTCCTGGACCGTCTGTGCCGCAGCGGGGATATGCTCCTGGACCTCTCCCTGCCCCTTCTCCGCCAACGGGAGGATGAGCCAACTACGTACTCCTGGTAGTCATCATCTCCTCTCACCGTGTGCAGGACACGGTCAATAGGCTGCCTGCAGAGTGGGCACACAGGTCTCCTGGTAGGCCACCGCCAGATGCAGCCAGAACAGAAGCAATGGAAGCACGAGACCATGCATGCCATGTCATTGATGTTGTCCAGGCAGATGGCACAGCGATAGTCTTCTGATGCCTCTGATGGGCCTTCCTGCTGCAGATGGCTCCTGCTGGCCATTGCAACAGTGCCCCTCTCCTCCAGAGGTTCCTCAGAACCTAATTCCTGGGGAAAAGGAAAAAAAAAAAAAGTGTCAAGGGCATGAGCTTGCCTCATGCTCAAAAGTGGAAAGCAAAGAAAACCCAAGAAAGCAGTGGGAGAGGGGAGGGGAGAGCCTCCCAAAGGGTCTCCTTTACATTTAGTGTGTTCCTCAGAGGAATCTGTGATTCCTTCACCTTTTTAATGTAATTGTTAAACCTAAGTATGGCTTTAAATCCATATTGGTGAGCAATACTTTAAAAAAACTTTAAGCTTCTGTAGGTTGTACCTAGGTGCTTCTGCACTTCTTATACATTATATATAACACTAGCAACTGTATAATATGATTAATAACATATTTAAGATCCATATTTTCAGACCTTCTGCATTCTGAAGGTGATAGATTTAAAAGAGGATATTTATTGAAAAACTATTAATGGTAACTTCTAAAGATATTAAACATTAAAAATTGCTTCATTCTTATTTACTATTTGTTAGAACAGTGGAAGTGAAAGAGTGTAATAGAAAGAACAACAAAATCATTTAATGAGGCTGTCTTCTTGTAATGGTGTCCTCAATATCAGCGTATGACATACACTGACATGTCAGCCCATTTTATCTAGAAGAAAATGCATTGTACTTAGAAAAAAGCTGATGATTAAAGCAGAGCAGAGCATATGTGTCTATTAGAAAGGTTAAAATAAAAAATAGTTCATGTAACATTTAAAGGTACATGAAGTTATTTGTCTTGAATTGTGTGATAGTCTTATGCATTTGAACTACATAAAACATTTCAGTGGAAATAAAAGAATGCAAAAAGATTTTGTATCTACATTCTGTGAAGTTACTACCAAAAAATGTAGTAAATGTACATGATTTAGCAGTGATATAGAGAATGCAGCACTGTATGTCCTGTACTCAAAATAACCACAAATAATGTAATAGCCTGCTTTTTGGATATTTTTATTTTCCATGTTGTGAGATAATGGGAAGTATAAATTTGACAGATTGTGAAGATTTATTGTCCCCAGGTGTCTGTGTAATGATTCCTTTTATAGGGAGTATCACTCCTCTCTCATTTCACTGAGGCAGCAAAATCGCTCAAGAAAACATCTTCCTTTTTCTGTCAATCAAATTCCATACAAGTATCTTAAGAATCCAAAGACTTTCACTTTAAGATATGTGTAAGTTGCTCTGAAAGTAATGCCTCCTGTTTATTTCCATGGAAACTAAAACAACACAATACTACTATTTGACAGAGCAGTTATCAGCTACAAAACACTCTTTTTCAATACAGTCACCACCATTAGCTATGACAGCAATGAACAGGAGCCTGCATGCCGTGCCCATCAAAATCTGCACCAGCAGAGATGACCACCATCATTGTCGCCACTGCTGAAACACACCACCTAGCCTCACTGTACTCACTGTTTGATCTCCATGACACATCTTTGCTTCATCTGCACTTCCATGCCAGATGACATTTTGTTGGACTGCCCCTCTGCTGCCATCTGTCACATGGCAACAAAATGTAATGGAATATTGGTGGGAAGGTTCAACCTCTGCTGCCATACCACCATCTGCCTCTGATGTTGTGGACGAACATAATAAAATAGGAGGCATTACTTTTGGATCAGCCGTTGTGCATTGCAGAAGTTAAGCAATAACTAGGATCTTGTTTCGGATACTGACAAAATACCTAAACTGGGCTTTTTCTCAACAGGTTTTTTGTGTTTTAATTGGGATTGTTCAAGCTTTGAGTATGTTATCTGCACACATCCCCGGAGCCTCCCATCTGTTGTATAGGTGTACTTCAGGAGCAAGGAGAAGACTCCTCCTTCTGCTCCAAGCACAGAGGAGGGTCCAGTCTCCCTTATCTTGTGTACCAGTGCAGTCCCTCACCTCAGGGCTAGAAGCTGACTTACCTTCCTCTTGCAGGGACTCAAGACAGGGCTGTCTGTCTGTGTCACTGCACAATACATCAGTCTCTCGTTCAGATTTACAGACACAATGCTGCCTGGTGATTTCCTCATGCATTCATTGTGGTTTTTTGTGATTCTGACAACCTGCACAAAAAATTCATCGAGCTGAGCATGCTTGCTGCTGTGACACTCTCCCTGCCCTCAGGCCCTTGAAGGACTTCCAGATTCTGGAGTTCCCTTGCAACAAGAGGTCTGGAAAGCTCTGCTTCTAAATTGAGAGATACGTCTGAGCCTGGGTTCCCTCCTCAGCCCAACATTACGGCAAGCGGTCACCATGTCTGTTTTAATAGAATGAGGCTGCCTGCTGCTCTCAAAAGGAACAAAGTGGCCCTCCCACACAAACCAGCATGCTGTGTCGTAGCTGTCATGGCACACCCTGCTCGCCTACCCTCGTAGCTGTGCTCCTGCTCACTCACACTGCCTTTGTACATGTGGAAGTGGCTGCCACTGCTCCTGTCCATGCCCATGCCTCCTCAGCTACTCTCATGAAGGGTGGGAGCTCCTGGAATCTCCTGCCAATTCTCTCCTCATCCTGAAGTCTCCTCTTCTGCAAGAATTCAGCTACACACCACGATCTCCTGCTCTGCTTCAGAATGTGCCAGCACTGGAGCTGACTTCATGAGAGTGACTGTTAGTGGCTGTTATGCCATGTTTACATGTCTTACCACTGCTCCTAAGAAGATGATGTGATAATAGTGCCAGTGGAATACCTCTACACCAATGCATGCAGCATGGGAAATGAGCAGGAGAAGGTAGAAGGCACTATGACCTAATTGCTATCACAGAAATTTTGTGGGACAAATCACACAACTGGAACACTACAGCTGAGCACTGTAAGCTTTTCAGAAGAAATGGGAAGGGAAAGAAGGGTGGAGGTGTTGCCTTCTGTTTTAAGAAACTGATAGACTGCAAAGAACTGCCTCTGAGAAACAGAATGAATAGGTTTAGTGATTGTGGGTAAAAATTAAGGACCAGATCAATAAAGGACATATGATGGCCGGGGCCTACTACAGGCTGCCTGACCACAGACAGCCTGTTGACAAGGCCTTGCTTCAGCTACAAAAAACATTGTGCTCACAGGCTCTCATCCTAATGGGAGATTTCAACCACTCAGTTATCTGCTGGGAGAGCAACACAGCAGGCTGTAAGCAATCCAGGAGACTCCTGGAGTGCGTTGAGGGTAACTTCCTGGTCATTCAGGTATTAGAAAGAATAACCAGAGGTGAAGCAGTACTGGACCTGATGCTCACCAGTGCAGATGATCTCATTAAGGAGATTAAGATTGGATGCAGTTTGGGATGTAGTGACCATGCTATGGTTGAGTTTGTGATCTTGAGGAGCGTGGGGCTGGCAAAGATAAAAGTCAGGATGCTGAAATTCAGAAGAGACGACTTACAGCTGTTGAAAGAATTAGTGGATGAGATTCCATGGGAAGCTGTCCACATGCCCACCCTCCCCCCAAAGTCCGCCTAGCACGAGGCATGACATCTGCAAGCACGTGCCATGACGTTCATTGTTGTGGATGACTGCCCAAGGCTTGATAGTATTTACAGTTGAGCCAAGTCCATTATATATAACCAGTCCATTCTTTTGCAGACTTATGATCAGCATTCAGTGCCTCTCTTCGATACACTGTCTCTTTCTGCTATCTGGACCTTCTCCCTCTTGAGGCACCACCTAGTTGCTTCCTCCTCTTTCTTGCGCAATGTGCGCACAACCAACCATTAACTCCCTCCCTGGCCGGTCACCCGTAACCCCACCGGCCCACTCATCTACACCCTCTGAGAAGGGTGAATTGGCGATAACAGGCATAGAGAAGGCTGAGGTACTCAGTAAGTTCTTTGCAGGACTCTTCATTAGCAGTCAGGCTTCCCAAATCTCTCATGTTCCCGAACATCTAGGTGGTAGTTAGGGGAACAAAATCCCTACCACTGTAAGCAAAGAGAAATTTGGGACCACTTGATGAGACTGAATAAGTCTATGGCATGCATCCCAGGGTCCTGAAGGAAAAGGCTGGTGGAATTGCCATACCACTTTCCTTCATATTTGAAAATTTATGGCTATCAGGTGAAGTACCCAGTGACTGGAGAAAGGAAAACATCACTCTCATTGTTAAGAAGGGTAGAAAGGAAGATCTGGGGTACTACAGGCCAGTGGGCCTCACTAGAAAAAAGTCTGAGTAGATCATCCTCTTGGGAGATATGTTAAGCTTGTTAAAGAACATGAAAGACAAAGAGGTGATCTGAAGCACCAGCATGGCTTCACCAAGGACAAATATTGCCTGACTGACATGGTGGCCTTCTAAGATGGAGTGGTGGCAGCAGTAGATAAGGGAGGACTGATGGATGTCATCTACCTGGACTTCTGTAAGACTTTTGATATGGTCCCACCCCGTATCTCTAAATTGGAGAGATACGGATTTGAGGGGTGCACTGTTTGGTGGATAAGAAACTGGCTGTCATCAATATTTGTATATCCAGGTAGAAACCAGTGGCAAGTGATGTCCCCAGGGGGTCTGTTTGAGACCAGTACTCTGTAACATCTTTAACAGTATTCCCCTAGAGAAGCTGGCAGCCCATGGCTTGGACAGGTGCACTCTTTGCTGGGTAAAGGACTGGCTGCATGGCTGGACCAGAAGAGTGGTGGGAAATGGAGTTAAATCCAGCTGGCAACTGGTCATAAACCGTGTTCCCCAGGGGTCGGTATTGGGCCCTGTCCTGTTTAATATCTTTATTGATGACCTGGACAGCTGAATTGAGTGCATGCTCAGTAAGTTTGCAGATGACACCAAGCTGGGAGGAAGCGTTGATCTGGGTGTAGGAAGGCCCTACAGAGGGATCTGGACAGGCTGGATAGTTGGGCTGAGGCCAATGGGATGAAGATCAACAAGACCAAGTGCTGAGTCCTACACTTTGGCCACAGCAACCCCAGGCAATGCCTCAGGCCAAGTAGCTGAAAAACTGTGTGGAAGAAATGGACCCAGGGATATTGATCGATGCTCAGGTAAACATGAGCTAGCAGTGTCCTCAGGTGGCCAAGAATGGCAATAGCATCCTGGCTTGGATCAGAAATAGTGCTGCCAGCAGGAGCAGGGTGGTGATTGTCTCTGTATTCAGCTCTGGTGAGGCCACATCTTGAGTAATGTGTTCAGTTTTGTGCCCCTCACTACAAGAAAGACATTGAGGCACTGGAGCATGTCCAGAGAAGGGCAGTGAAGCTGGTAAGAGGTCTGGAGCACAAGTCTTGTGAGAAGCAGCTAAGGGAGCTGGAGGTGGAGGAGTGGAGGTATGGGGGAGAAATTACTGCTCTCCACAACTACCTGAAAGGAGGTTGTGGTGAAATGGAGGTCAGCCTCTTCTCCTGCGTAAGTAGTAAGTGATAGGAGGGAGACAGACTTTTTTCATAGGTACGTAGTAATAGTTTAAAACCATTCCCCCTCATCCTAAAACAGGATAGATTTAGATCAGGTATTAGGAGAAAATTTTTTACTCAGAAGTTGGTGAAGCACTGGAACTGATTGCCCTGCGAAGCTGTGGATACCCCATCCTTGAAGGCATTTAAGTACAGGTTGGATGGGGCTCTGGGGCAGCCTGATCTAGCGGAGGACAGCCCTGCCCACAGCAGGGTGGTTAGAATTAGGTGGTCTACCCACTCCATTCTATGATTCTGTGGTTCTATGATTCTAACGGAAAAACAAGGAGAAACAGGAAAACAGCAGTGAAGGAAACGTGATTTATGCATTCAGAAGCACTCTAACAACAAAAAAGAAGAACACAGAAAAGAAGATATTCACATTTGATTCTCTGGAGGTTAGAGGGCTAATGGGGATTATTTATACAGTGGAACCACTGGAGAATTCATGCTTTGTTCTTTGTTCTGCTTAACCATTGAATTAATTCTCTGAATGTAACACTTCCTACATTTCACAGGTGATATGAGTCACTGAATAGGGATGTTCTACTGCATGACTGAAGCAGGTGAGCTTCTACGGAGTTTCTGTGATCTGTGGAGGGCATGTGAAGAGGGCAGTGGCAGCTGTCCTCCCCTGTCTGAGAACTCCTTCACCTGGAGGCACATATGTTGTGCAGAACCAATCTACCAGCAGCTTCTCCAACTTCTTGTGGTGTCTGAAGTGCCTTGTTCTGCACATATACTCATAGACCCTGCTACTTATTCAAAAAAGTACAGACTTGTGCTGTTAGAGTGTCAAGAGTCCCTAACAATCCAACCTTGGTAAAAGATGCATACCAGTATATACATTTAATATACATGCACATTTATTTATGATAACTAAAGTATACTTGAGTATTCCAGGTTACTTTTGGACATGCTCTTTGTGTTGCATGCAAGATAGCCCAACTCTAAATAAAAAGATAAAGAATAAAAAGATAAACTTTGCAGGAACCTGTGATCTGTCATTGGACAAGTAGGCCAGTGGTGACTTGGGGTGCATTAAAAAGAGCATGGCCAGCAGGTCAAGGGAGGTGATCCTCCCCCTCTGCTCTGCACTGGTGAGGCCATATTTAGAATATTGTGTCAATTTCTGGGCTTCTCAGTTTAAAAAAAGACAGCGATCTCCTTGAAGGAGTCCAGCAGAGGGCCACAAAAATGTTTAAGGGCGTGGGACATCTCCCATATGAGGAAAGACTGAGTAACCTGGATCTGTTTAGCCGGGGGAACAGAAGACTGAGGGGGCATATGACAAGTGTTTATAAATATCTAAAGGGAGGTGGGAGGCAAAACGGATGAGGCCAAGCTCTTCCTGGTGGTGCACAGTGATAGGACAAGGAGTAATGACCTAAAACTTGAGCATAGGATATTCTATACTAACATACAGAAGAACTTCTTGGGAGGGAGCGCTGATCTGCTGGAGGGTAGAAAGGCACTACAGAGAGACCTTGATAGACTGGACCGATGGGCCAAGGTAAACTGTATGAGTCTCAAGAGGGCCATGTGCAGGATCCTGCATTTTGATCACAACAACCCCAGGCAACCCTACAGGCTTGGGGAGGAGTGGCTGGAAAGCTGCCTGACAGAAAGGGACCTTGGTGTGCTGATGGACAGTTGGATGAATATCAGCCAGCAGTGTGCCCAGGTGGCCAAGAAGGCCAATGGCATCCTGGGTTGTATCAGGAATGGTGTGGTGAGCAGGACTAGGAAAGTCATCCTGCCCTGTACTCGGCATTGGTGAGGCCACACCTTGAGTACTGTGTTCAGTTTTGGGCGCCTCAATACAGAGAGGACACTGAGGTGCTGGAGCAGGTCCAAAGAAGGGCAACAAGGCTTGTGAAGGGCTTGGAGAATATGCCCTATGAGGAGAGACTAAAGGAACTGGGGCTGTTGAGTCTGGGGAAGAGAAGGCTGAGGGGAGACCTTTTTGCTCTCTTCAAATACCTGAAAGGTGACTGCAGTGAGAGCAGGCTTGGTCTCTTCTGTCACGGCATTATCTATGGATTTGTGTCCCTGACGGGACAGCAGGCCCACACGCGCACCGGCCCGGAAGAGAGAGAAAGGAGAAAAAAAAAGAGTCAGCGGTTTAGGGGCCGGTCCCGACCGGTCCCGTGGCTAATGCGGCAGGAGACCTGCGGACCCGCGCCCTGGGGAAAACAAAGAGAAAAGGGGAAGGGTAGGAAAACCGTAGACGGGTCTAAAATAAAACAGCAGCAACAATATGAGGAGGAACGTTAATTTACTACATATGATATCGAAATTGAGGCCAATAAATCAGAACAGAGAGAGTTCAAAGCTGAGATTCTTGCTCCGTAAGCTGCAGGGGGACCACGTCCTTCACCACCGCATACGGAGAGAACCCCCGCTCTGCCAGGCGGCTTCACCAGCCCCTCCAGCCGCAAAGACCCTTCGGGCGTGCAGCTCCTCCCCTCCCCCTCCGAAAACCACGCACCCAAAAAAGGCAGTCTGAGGAAAACAGGACATTAACTCTTTAACTGCCAGTGCTTTACATGATGTTATGATGTGGAATACCGACAAAAAAAAATCACAAAACCATGACATCTTCTCACTGGTGACAGGTGACAGGACAAGGGGAAATGGCCTCATGGGAAATGCACCAGGGGAGGTTTAGGTTGGATATCAGGAAAAACTTCTTTACAGAAAGGGTTGTTAAGCACTGGAATAGGCTCCCCAGGGAAGTGGTCAAGTCACCATCCCTGAATGTGTTTAAAAACCGTTTGGATGTGGTGCTCAGGGACATGGTCTAGTGGTGGGCTGTTAGGGTAGTATGGTTAGGTTGTGGTTGGACTTGGTGGTCTTGAAGGTCTTTTCCAACCTGAGCAATTCTGTGATTCTGGGATTCTATTCTTTATGGTAAGAGTGACAGAGCACTGGAACAAGTTGCCCAGAGAGGTTGTGGAGTCTCCTTCTGTGGAAATATTCAAGACCTGGCTGGATGCCTACCTGTGTGACCTATTGTAGGGTACCTGCTTTGGTACTGAGGCTGGACTTGATCTCTTGAGGTCCCTTCCAACCCCTGTAATTCTGTGATTCTATGATTCTGTGATTCTATGATCAGTTGGCATTCTTCTCTTGTGATACACAAAACCAAACTTCATTTACCAACATGAAATGTGGAGTCACATATAATCTCTAGGCTTTTTTCAGATGGTTGATTTATCTATACTTGTATAACTTCTTACTACCAATTTAGAAATTTTAAGATCGGTTAACTCTCACAAAATGTTTTTCTAACCTACTAGAACATGTCTGTCTAACTATTATCCTGCCTGTGAAATTCACAGTGTTTGTTCTAGTGACCTGAACTGAATTACACGTGGTGTAATAGTCTTAATTATCTCACACAACTGTTGTTACTTGCCTAAAGTCCAGATTTTGAGAGGCATGTATGCTGCAGGTATCATCTCTCAAAACCTGCTAAGCATGGATAAGATCTGTTATGCCCCTAACAAGGAATAGTGTTTCAAGATGGACAATTCTTTTCAGATTTTTTCTCCTGTATCTCCAAATAATAATATGGAAAGCTTTTTTTTTTTTTTTTTTTCCTAACAGTGTCATACTTCCTCATCTTTCATGAATATGTCTAACTTAGTTTATTCTAAGTGGACCTTTGATTTTTCTACAACTTCATAGTCAACTAATGTGAAATCTTTCCTCGTATTTCTTACTTCCAAAATCCCAGATTTTTTTATCACCTCTGTGTATGTCATTACACTTTGTATAAAAATATTTTAATTATTCTAATGCTGTCTTTAGCAATTCTTATTGTAAGTATTTCAGAAATGTTTGTAGTTATGTTATCTTTCCAGCTAAAATTCTCCACCTTTACAGTATATTTCAGGATTGCTGGTTTTAGAAGAAACTTCATCCTGTTTACAGTTGAGCAGTAACCTATCCAGTGTACATCTTGTTCTTTTTATCACAGGCTATTAATATGATAAATTGCAAATTAATTTTATCATGTCTCCTACTAGACCAACGATTTCTATATAAATTGCATTATGTGATGCAGTTTTGTCTCTGAATAAATAAATGTGCAGCTCATAACGACTATTCTTAATAGTAGAGAAAATCTGGAAGAGGAATTCTTTACTTGTTATGAAGCAATACATTTGTCTGTGATTTTATTAAGCTTCTTTTGAAGTAGTTCTCTCATTTCGTTTCCTCATGGTAAGATTATAATTCAAGTGACTTTTCAAGGACACTGAAGTATCAGTAATATTTCTCCAAGATTTCTTATCTTTTACTTCCCAACAAATCAGTACATCACAGCAGCATCTTATTAAAAAATTTACAGCAGAGATTTCTCTGAGCTTATCTATAGAATTTAGATCTGCAATACTATCAGACATGATCCTAGTACATTGTAGCTGCTTCTCAGAAAACAGGTGAAAACTACAGAGAGAGAGAATTTGAAAATTAACGCATGATTTTTAGTTTCTGCAAAGATCATTAAAGTATTTTTTTCTACCATAAAGCATAGCATGGTTACCCTCATACTAAAATGAATAAAAATTTCAAAAGTTTGAAAAAAAATAGGGAAAAATAAGAATAGCAAATTGTGTTTACATTCCTTTTGTATACCTTCTGTGCTTTCTTTCAGTGCCATAGCAGTATGGTCTCCTAATGATTCAGCAGGCATATATAAATTAAGAGCTCTGGTACAAGCTTTCTGTATGGAGGAGAGATCTCCCTGCTGTTGAGATAATCTTGATGAGAGACAACTTAGACTCTTGCCAGAACATGTTTTTCAGCCTATTTACTGTTGTCCACCATTCCCACAAATGACCAAGAAACTTACATTGCATTTGGCCATGTATTCTATTGCTGTGTATACGATTATTAGTACTTCTACTCTATGCCTCTCAAGAATTAGTATATTTCAGTTTAGAAAAGCAAGAGAAAAGCAGTCAAAATAAATCACTATATTGTAAACTCATGTGAGTCACTCAAAGAAATCTTAGGCCCTGAAGAGACCATAACTGTGCAAATGCTGATTATCAAGAGATATTTCGTTCTCAAAATATCATCACTATTTGAAAAAACCAGACAAATAACCAGAGAAAATACAACATGTATTCGAAGAAGAAATAGGATGAAGACTGGGTATGTGCTACCCTAGGGTATGCTCCTGATGTTTTATTGCTAAAAGTCTGTCTGATTCAGGTGTAGTATTTTGCTGCATTTCTCTTGAACTATAATTTTTTCAGCTCTTACAGACCCTGAATAAGCTTTTAGCATGTACTGGCATCAAGAAGTTTGAAATTTCATCTTTTTAGGCTAGTTAAGACCCTAATTTTGATAAAATACGTAACTGTTCTGTGTTTGCTTTCTTCATGCCAGTTTTAAATACTGATCTCCAGTAAATCCTTTTAACAGACACTTCCAGGCTGAAGAATTGCAGTGTAAACGTTTTCTTTCTGCAGTTACAATTCTGGGAATAAGTATACCAGGAGCAACTAACTAGACTTAAGACTCCCCAGCCTGCAAAGAGAATATGGTGGAAGTTAGTGAAATCATGAGAGACAGTGTAGAGGGAATGATTGCACGTTTTCTTTTCCAGCATACAGCCATTGGAATATTGAATGAAGCTGTGGTGGGCAAGCTGAAAACAACCAAAGAGGTGGTTTTTGCATAATCTTCTGTTCAACTAGGAAAATTTGCTGCCACAAACTGCTGTGCTTACTGAGTGGGTTTTAAAAGCTTACAAAGAAAGCTACAGAGAGGAAGTATTTTGTAAGCTCTTAGTATAGTGACATTGCACTCTGTCAGCAGGCTCCAGACCTGCAAGTTCTTGAAGGTTATGAGACCATTTGGAAAATGTGGTGCATGCTTATTCTAGTCTGATTTTCATCCTTAGGCATTCTTTATGGATGGCTATCAGAGCATGGATAATAGGTTAGACAGACCTACAATCTCTGCAGTTCTTTAGACCAGCACTATCACGATTTTAGTTTGGCAAAATCATTGTTTCTTCTGGCCTTGTTTTTGCTAAGCATTTGCCAGAACCAGTAAAACATGAAAACTCAGAATCGTAGTCCTTGATCAGCAACATCTAGGACAAGGGTTTCCTTCTAAGGATGGCAGAACTGTTTTTGTCTGTTGACCCATTAAGTGGGAACCCTCTTCTAGCTGATGTGAGAGCTTGCAGCACAGTTAATTTGACATCTTTTAGCTGAAAAATCCCTGTAGCAACATGTGCTCCTCTCTCTGCCAGGTCACTTGCCTGTGAAGCATGGAAGCTGACAGTAACATCTTCAAAATGAAACAACTCTTCAGAATTACTGCAGTGTACATTGCTGTTTCTTTTAATTAAAATTTTACCCACAATAAAGTTTCATCTGGCAAATACAGCATACTGTTGGCTATAATTTCTTCCAAGATTTTAAAGTTGGTGTGATGCATTTTAACTTATAGCAAGTCTAGCAAAAACTAGAACTGGTACAAATCCAAACACAGATGTTGATTTCTGGATATACAGAAAAATTACTTTTCTTTCTACACATCCAATGTATTATTTCTTAGTACATTATGTGCATTATAAAACATGAATACAAATAGAAATTAAAGAGGATAAAGCCTAAATAAACATTTTTAAAAATATATTACTCGTGGCACAAACTGCGGCACTCTGTGAGCCTAGAGTTTTAGGCTGTCTTCCCACTTTCTTCTTTGCAAATTGTCTTTAGTTAACATTTCAGGACAAATTTATCTCCAAATGGCACCCTCTATTACAGTATTGCAGGCTTAGCCCTCAGAGCATGGCAGAAACTTAGACAGCATGTGTTCAGGCACTCAAAAAACTGGTATTCTCATTGAGAATGAGACAGTATGCTGTGTATTTTTATGTTTGGAGCTCCCTAAGGAAGCAATCTGTGTATTAATGACAAGGTCTAAAAGCATAAAGGTTAACTTCTTCTGACTAGGTAAAAGTTAAGTACTTCATTCCTTGTTATAGGACTGGAATGTATAGCCTACTTAGACTTGTTTCTACTATCTTTGTTTGCATCCTTCTGTGCAGGGAAGGAGGGAGAGTCTTCTTTCTCTTGGAAGACTGTTCTGCTTAGCCACAGTGGTCAGGGATAGAGACATTAAAAGCTAATGAGCAGGGTCAGGCATCTCTAAGTTGCTTGATTTGCTTAATTTGCATTTCCTTCACATCTCAGTGTACCTCCAGAAGAACATACACAATACCTTTCTAGGTGTCTCTGCTTCTAGTGGCTGTCCTGCAAATGTGCCGTTGGTGGTTTGAGCCTACCTGGAAGCTTAGATCTACAGAAGGACTTAGTACATGCAGCACTACATGTTGCAATGTTTAACATAGGCATTCTCCAGCAGAATTGCAGCTCCTGAATAGACAGCGTGGTTTCCTGTACAATTCTGGAAAGGAGTTACATCCTTCAAGGAAAATTGTAGAAAAATTCATCGTATGGAGTAAGGGATCACCTGTGCTCCTTGGTCATACTAAGCTTTCTGCAAGGAAATACTGAAGACTGGTACTTGGAAAATTGCTGCTACAATTTTCAAAATGTATAACTGCAGGAATACTAAGTGAAATTAACTCTTAAATCCATCTGAACTGATGTAATCTCTTGAACTCACACAGAAGAAAAGGAAAGGGGCACCAGGAACCTTTGGCTTTGGAAACTGCCTATAGCCTAATTCTTCTTCCTGACTTGTAGCAAGACATCTATGTTTTTAGTGTCATATATACACTGAAGTAATACAAACTTTCCATGCAGACAGAATTCCAGTTTTGAGTGACTGGAAAAGGTGATGGCAAAATGGGAGTACACAAACCTTGAAAACAGACAGATATTTTGATTTTTAACCCTAGAACGTCTCTCTCTGAATCCTTTTTTTATGAAATTAATATCTCTCAGTTGATTTTGCTTCTTCAATTCTGCTGTCAGATAATGTCATTTTCCTGAAATTTTAGCTTCCAATCTCAGTTTGTCCTTTCCAGATTCATTTCTGTTTGGATTGAAAAAGCTATCAATCATGCTGCTTAATCAATGTATGTTATTCCCAGCTGTCATTGCTATCCTGAGTAAGTCTCATGCATATTAATGTTGTAATTTTGTTAAAGCCTTTGAGCAAATAATATGATACCTTGTGAGACACTAAGGAGGAGAACTCAAGACCTCAGAACTAATAAGCAAGAGAGGTGTGTTCTGCAGAACAATACTGAAAGTCCTTTAATCATTGTCCAGTTTCTGGTTCCTCAGGAAGAAACAATGGCATTAAAAAGACTCTGAAGCCTATGAGTAACTTCAGCTCCTCTTCAATAAATTATTACTAATTTGATATTTCTCACTTTAATTGCTAAGGCATCATATACAATATTAATGATCATTGTTATATCTTAGGCTGGGGACCCCCTCACAAACATGCTGCTGTAAGATTCAGGTCATTTTGAAAAGGCATCTCTGGGGAGGTGGAGAAGTTTATCAGGAATGCTGGCAAATTAGAGAAGACAGTAGAAATTAGAGTGATTTCATTGGTTAAGTCAGCAGAGAGAGGTGGCTTGCAGGCTGCACACTAATGTCTATGCTGCCTTCAGGTCTGTCAGCTAAAATTAATGACTCACTGCAAACTAGAAAGGACTGTTTTCTGTGAGCTACTGGGGATAAAACAGCTTGGCAAGGTCACATTCTGTGAATGCTGTGTTCCTGATTAACCTCCGCCCAGCCCAGTCATCAGTGAAAAATCAAATTCCAGTGTAGATGCAATAAACAGAGAGTAGTATCTGATTATATATGAGAGACAAACAAGAGGTAAGGAAGTTTACTCTATAAAAAACACATTTAGCTAGACGTGGGGGGAGCAAGCTCATTTTTACTGGAATTAAAGGAAGCAAAAGATGAATATATTCCATAGCTGATAATGGAATATGGTCCTATGATATTCACACTGTAACATGATATATTTATTTTATGAAGCATAGATTTTGTATGCATTATAACTTCTTTTCTTAATTTTCTACTATCCATGAATATTAATCATTTAATATGATTAATGAATATTAATCATTTAAGTTTTCTTTATCTTAATGAAGGCAACAGTGCTTTTCTTTTAGCTTGTCTGTTTGGTTTTGTCCACTTAGATTCCTAGAATAGAGTTATTAATGGGAAGTAAGGGGGAAAAAAATCCCGAGACTTTGGATTCTTTGCCAGAAAAGAGTGTATTTTGACCTTTAGCCAGGATATTCTGTCCAAATTAAGTCAAAACCTCTGTTCAGAAACACACCTCCTTGTGTCCTTGTTTCTTTCAGAAACTTAAATGTGGTGCTGTACTTCTTCAGACAGGTAAAGAAATGTGTTTCTCTCAAGGAACTGAGAAGAAAACTTGCAAAGCTAACTTAATAGAAAAAAGAAAAACAGTACATTTTTGTACAAAAGATACAGAAGACTAAAAACAAGGAATAAAGCTTAAAACAATCAAATTTTATTTCATGTAATGGCGGAAGCTTAACAAATACACTAGAACATTTAACTGCTTCACATGATGGTATACATGCTACACTAGTTCTCAGCAAAGTACACCATTATGTCAGGTGCTGCATACACAGTAACCAAAACCATTTTCCAATGAGCTCACAGACTGCAGAGAAAAGTAGTCACCCTTTGTCAGCCCTTTGGAGCTGCTGGCTATCACAGAAAGGGACTGGATATTAGGAAAAGGTTCTTCGTCGGAGAGTGGCTGGACCCTGAAACAGGATTCTCCGGGCTGTGGTCACAGCTGGTGTTCAAAGAGTGTTTGGAAAATACTCTCAGACATTGGGTTTGGATTTAGGGTGGCCCCCTGTGAGGCCAGGAGCTGGCCTTGATGATCCTTGTGGGTCTCTTCCAGCTCATGGTATTCTGTGATTCTTTGATTCTATGAACTATTTTGGTTATGCTCATTTTTTTTTAGATTGGACTTACTTTACCTTAGGAAATAGACAAACTAAAATCAAGGAATTACATAATTCTCTGGAAGGATAATGAGAATCTGATATTTTGTCATGTGGTGAAGACAATGCTATTCTTTTTTTGCATGTCTTGTAGTATTCTCATTCAGCATTATTTAAGATAAATAATGAAGAGCTTTATCTTATAGTTTTTAAATAAGAATAGAGAAAGAATTTATCCTTTTCTTTGTCACCTTGGAAAGGAGCAAACATTCTTAATTTTGTTGTTGGATTGAACGATAGGAAATGGTTTTGCTGTAGTCTGTCATAAAGAGTGAAAGCATAGCAAGTGGTGCTTTTTCTGCTTATGTCATTAGGTAAATAGTACATATTGCAATATTCTGCTTTTTTAGAGCTAGCATGCTTGCTAATGCTTTTTTAACTCCATTCTGAAAGGTTAGGTCTGCTATCTCGGCATAGCATAGTAGGAAATAGCATCATTACTGACCACACGTGGTAACTCTGGAATAACACATTGACTGTAATCAGATCCAACATGGACAGTGTTTGAAGGTGAGGAAGAAGGTGATTATCTAAGAACTGCTACTCTGCCAAACACTTGAAAGTGACTTTGTACAGCCCTGTGGTGTACAGCTGAATTCCTTTCAGATGAAATTCATAGGGTTGAAAGATTGCTGTTGGAGTAAATGGAACCTTGCCAGGCAAAAAAAGAAATGTATACCCATTATGACTGATACAACTTGATGTTTTAGATCTAAAAAATTGCCACTGGAAACATCTCTATTTTTTCATGTAGCACAGAGGGAGTAAAGTGTATCTCTTCACTAGGAAGCTGAGTTAAGCACACAGAGTTAGGAGAGAAGATTTCTGGTCTGCGAATCCACTCCTGCTGCTAGGCTTTGACAAACTTCTCCGTGGCATTGCACTCATGAGGCACACACTGTGATCTGATATCTGTCAGGAACAACGATGTCTCCAGTAGTTTAGAGCAAAATAAAACAATTTAGAAACATAGGTAGCTTAATTTTTAAATAACTTAATTGTTTGTTCGGAAAGGGGTCCTATGAAATGTGATGTGTGTGTGTGTAAAATTTCTGATATGTCTAATATCAACCTGTGAATGCTTACAGAAAACACCGAATATCCAAAAAGCTACCATAATTTGGGGATATTACATAATAATATCTAAAAATAGCACCATCCCTTAAAAGTACTTGAAATTAACATGACGGGCTCCGTAAAAATGGTCTCCTTGCATCGACAGGCATGGACAGGGAGTAGGTGAGCGGTGATCTGTGCCTTGGGAGAAACAACAGGGACTGCTAGAGAACCACTTTCACTGAAAAAGGAGAGAAAGCATCCGTGTAATCCCTAACAACAGAAGGAAACGAAATTGTTCCCCTGGGATTTCGGTGAGTGTTAGACAGCGTTTAATGCGCGGTGTGATCTCAAAAACCCACTGACCAAACTCACAGAAAAGCAGCTCCGTGCTGTGATGAAATTCACTGCTCGGGCTTTGACGCTCCAGGCGGCCTGCGGGCTGTGACAGGAGGCAGCAGGGACGCGCCTCTCTCTGCGTTGCGGAACAAGAGCCGCCTTCCGTGCGGGGCTGCAGGCACGGGGGGAAGCTGACACCTTCTGGCCAGAGAGCAGACTTGCACAGCTCCGGCACCGCTCCAGCTCCGGTATCGTAGGGACAGCAAAGGAGTCGAGGTCTCCACCGCCATCTCCATTTGCTTTTAGAAATAAACCTTGTTATTGGCATTTAATTGCTTTCCATTGATATCGTTGATCTGTGTGGGAAATCTTCATGGTTTACTGCTGGTATTTGACCACTGATTTTTTTTTTTTTTTTAATTGGGCTGCACTAAATAGATGAACTCCTAAGAAGTGTGAAATGTTTTTTTCAGCTTTTTTTTTTTTCTTTTTTAAATTTAAAATGCTTAGTGAATATTCATTACCTAAGGGACCGGAGACAGTAATACAGCTGTACTGATATATGGTAATGGTATCTTCATTACCTCATCCTAATGCTGTATGGCATGCAAATCAGTGCTCAGACTCACTTGGAGACTAAACTGATCATGCAAAGTGAGATTTCATATATTATGACACAGACGGTGAATTCCAATACCCATTTTTTTTCAGTGTCTGAAAACTGATGGACAGCTTAGGTTGCTGAGTGGCTGAAGTGTTCCAGGATAATTCAGTTCAGATCACTTTTATGTTATTCTTTTTACTTACTGAATTGACTGGAAGTCTTTTGAAAGTCACCATAAAATTTCCTTGATTGATTGAAATATCACCTGTTGGTACAGCGATGGATAGAATTCGTGGTGGGAGCTGAGGGAATTGTATAACAGGACTGTCTTTGCTGGCTGACTCAGCTGATGTGTCGGCTGTGGATCAAGAGACCGTCAACACCCGTAATGGAAACATACTACTCTCTTAAAGATTGGCTGGTACTTAATAGATTGCATAAATCGGTGATTTTTTTCAGAGTATGATCATGCAACTAGTTGCATATGTTGGTGCTTTGCCATTGCTGTTAACTTCACCAAGGTACCTATATACCTGTCCTCTTGGGGATCTTCAATTACTCACCAAACCACTTGTCTGAGACTGGTAAGGAATGTCTCAAATCAACACGAGGCAATCAACATCACTTTGTGGACAGATTTACATTTGAAAGCATTTCTTAGGAGTTATTTGCCTTCGAATGGGTGGGCCCAGGAATGTTTGTTGGCTGAAGACTTGGCCTGGGAGCAAATGAAACCAGCTTGATAGTGGAGGTTGGGAGGTGATACCACTGTATCCTGTGAAGGCCAGATGCAAGCTGGCGTCTCCCTGCTTCCTCTTATCTGCTGACTTTGCAAGGCCTAGAAGACAGCGATCAAAGTAGTTCCTGCTGAGATCTCAAAGCCAGAAACTGTCACTCCAAAAGAGCTGGCTCGGACAGTTTGGTCTGCAAGTAAGAGTTTGTGCTGTCTTCAGTAGTCGTCAACCAAACAACTAAACCTTGGACAACCCACGAGTACTGGAGATAAGCACCTGACACCAAGACATCGCTGAATGGAGGAGTGGTGAACTGCCTTGCTTTGTTGTGTTTGTATATCTGTCCGTCTCTCCCCATTTTCTGTCTTTTTATCTTCTTTTATTATTTTACTCTTCGTAGTAGTTGTTGCCTAATACTGTCTTACCTTATTCTTATTTATGTATTCTTACATAATGTAAGAATATACAATTCTTATGTAATTCTTATTAATCATAATTAGCAAACTAGCCAATTTTACCTCCAAGTGGAGTATTAGTTGTTGCTAAGAAAGCTCTCATTACTTATTCAGAGTATTATTCCTCTGAGGC
Source organism: Numida meleagris (assembly GCF_002078875.1). Classification (NCBI taxonomy): domain Eukaryota; kingdom Metazoa; phylum Chordata; class Aves; order Galliformes; family Numididae; genus Numida; species Numida meleagris. The sequence continues at coordinate 14,936,266 of NC_034438.1, forward strand.
TTGGATGACTCCATCCTGGTAGCCACCCCTAGCTGACTAGGGGAGGTGTGACACCAGAAATAGAGGAAGACTCACCTCCCTGAAACCCACTGAGTGGGACAAGGCACCAGTGTATGGAGATCTCACTTTTGCTTATAGGATGTTTTTTAATTCTATGTTAATTGTGACATCTTCCAGAAACCTTTTGTGTTGTATTTTCTCTCAGCAACAATCTCTGTCTGCTCTCTTTCAGGAAAACCATTGCACCATGTCTTGTGTTGAGCTGATTTTTTTTTCATCAGACGGCATTTCTGTGATTCCTTTCATCTAGTGATGGTGATGATCAGTAAGTCTTTATAATCCTGTGGCATTGGATGGCTTCAGTCAGAAACTGGAACCTTACAAGTTGGGTGAATGCAAAAATAATGCAACAAAAATACAAACGTAGAGGACGGTGTTTAGCTTTTGGCTTTCACTGTTATCACTGCTGTTGCTGGTATCTACCTATGTTAGAGAACATTTCATTAAAGTCCAGAATTCTTTCTTTCAGCTTTTCTTCACTATCATTAGCATAAAGTGACAAAAGGTGAACAGTATTTTGACTCCAGTAATCAAGTCTTGATAAATCTACTGTAGGATTTCATTCCTTTGTACTTTTTGCTGAATTGTATAATATTTTAAACAATTTTCTGAAAAATATCAAGTGTCATATCATGTTTCCTGATTGGCATCACTGTCAAAGTGACTTACTAGCTGGCTCTCTTGATCCCTGCAGTTTGAGAGTGAACAGTTTGCCATGTACACTTCTGTACCATTCTGCACTGTGATAAGTGAATCTCCTTTTGGAGGCTGGGAGCCATCTCTTTTGCAGAGTAAATAGCATAGACCAGACAGGAGAGTAGTAGGATCTGGATTTCTTCGTACAGGCTTTTTGTGCCTTTTTGCCGGTTGCAGAAACAGTTTTCCAGTTTATCGAAGAACAATGTATTTCCTCTGTGTAAACAAATGTAAGCATTGGGTCTATTGGCCAGTGAAAAGTTAAATGAAATCAGTAGTTACACCACCCTGCACCAAGCCTGGATAAGTAAACAGGTGTTGCAACAGTACCTCTGATGCCATGCCTGTGAGATAGCAAAGCCTACTTACGCAAGGTCCATCTTCAAAACACTATGCAACATGAGGTAATTTGCTTTTATTTGTAATTTAATTTGAGGAAATTGTAACTTTGAATTCCTATTTGTGAAGGTCAAAATTATAAGTACTTTTTTTTTATTCCCTCCCACAAATAGAGAGAATAGTTGAGCTTTTTACTGTACTTTGGAAATACTGCTTCACAAGGTGGATCACAGATCCATTTCCCTGTAGGGCCTTTAACTGTTTGCAGATTATAGTTAATCCTCCACCAAGGTTTGTGGAAGAGAGATGAGAAAGCAAGTAACAGGCTTAAATTCACTATCTTGCTTCCTCATCTTGGATGAGAAGTGTTTAATTCTAGAAATCCCTCCAGTGCTGAAAAATAGCAGTGGCAAATACAGATTTAAAAAAAAAAAAGTAAAATCCCCAGAGACGCATGTTTTACTTCTGTATTTCTAAATACTGAATGACTTATGCCTTAGAGAGAAGGAGAGAAGGGGAGAGTATTCATCATTTTTCTGATATATTAGTTATCATTACCTATATCTCTGGGGTTCTTGGGCTGCCTTTGGACATTCACTATCAGTCAATTATGATGGCAAGAAGCTTCATAGATTTATGAGAGTTATACAAGAGAAAGGACGTTGTTGTTCTGTTTCAGGACCAGTATTTCAAAGGAGACACAACCTTATAAGCTGCTGGTACAGTGGGACTGGCTTGGACAGAGTTAACTTTAAGGAAGCCTGTGTAGTGCTGTGCTTTATATTTGTGGCTAAAGCAGTGCTAACAGCACACCAGTGTCTTGGCTATTGCTTTTACTTCTTTCCACTGTGCCCTGCAATGAGCAGAGTCAAGGCACGGAAGATGCTAAGAGGGTACACGGCCAGGACAGCTGTAATTAAAATTTCATTATTGTGATACAGGAGTCTTCTTGGCTGCCTTCTTTCTTCCATCCTATTTCAAGGGGGAGCGGAGTGCTTGAGCAGCTGAGTGGTAGTTGGGTGTTGGCATCTAGCCACCTGCTGGGTTAAACCACAACAGAAAGGAAGCCTTTGGGGGCATGTGCCCTCATACAGCCTTTCTAACAAAGGAAATAAATTTGAAGAAAAGAAAATGATTGGTATTCTAACTATCTCTTCTGAAACAGATAGGAGCAGCTTCATGTTCACAAAACATGGTCCTCATGGGGGATTTCAAACACCCTGGTATCTGTTGGAGGGACAACACAGCAGGGCATCAGAAATCGAAGAAGTTCCTGGAATGTGTTGATGATAACTTCCTCTTCCAAGTAGTACAGGAACCCACAAGAGAAGGTGCTATGATGGACCTGGTCCTCACCAATGAGGAGAGGCTGGTGAGTAATGTGAAGCTGAAGGGCAGCCTTGGCTGCAGAGACATGAAATTGTGGAGTTCAAAATTCCAAAGATATCAAGGAGGATGCACAGAAAGCTTGCTACTCTGGACTTCAGGAGAGCAGACTTCGAACTCTTCAGGGAACTGCTTGGCAGAGTAACATGGGATAAAGCCCTGGAGGGAAGAGGGGCCCAAAAAAGCTGGTCACTATTCAAGTACCATCTCCTTCAAGCCCAGAAGCAGCATCCCAAGAAAAAGGAAGGCAGGCAAGAATGCCAGGAGGCCTCCAAGGATCAACAAGGAGCTCCTGGACTTACTTAAGTGCCAAACAAAAGCCTATAGAGGGTGGAAGCAGGAACAGGTTACCTGGGAGGACTGCACAAAGTTGTCTAGGCAGCCAGGGATTAGTTTAGGGAAGCTAGATCGAAATAAATCTGTCGAGGGACATAGAGGGGAACAAGAAGAAATTCTACAGGTATATGAGTGATAGAAGGAAAGACAGGGAAGATGTGGGCCCTCTCCAGAAGGAAACTGGAGAAATGGTCATGAGGGATATGGAGAAAGATGAGGTGCGCAATGACTTCTTTGCCTCAGTCTTCACCCACAACAGCTCTAGACCCACCACCCAAGCTGCAGAAAGCAAAGGTGAGAACTTGGAGAAGGTAGATCAGGTTCAAGACTATCTAAAGAACCTGAAGGTGCACAAGTCCATGGGACTCGATGAGATCAATCCATGGGTTCAGAGGGAACTGGTGGATGAAGTTGCCAAGCCGCTATCCATCACATTTGAAAGGTCATGGCAGTCTGGTGAAATTCCAACTGATGGAAAAAGGAAAACATAGCCACCATTTTCAAGAAGGGAAAAAAAGATCCAGGCAACTACAGGTCAGTAAGTCTCACCTCTGCGCCTGGCAAGATCATGGAGCAGATCCTCCTGAAGGCCCTACTAAGGTGCATGGAAAATAAAGACGAGGTGATTGGTGGTAATCAACATGACTTCACCAAGGGCAAGTCGTGTCTGACAAACTTGGTGGCCTTTTATGATGGAGTTACAGCATCAGTGGATAAAGGAAGAGCAACAGCATCAGTGGATAAAGGAAGAGCAACTGAGATCGTCTACCTGGACATGTGCAAAGAATTTGACACTGTCCCTCATAACATCCTGGTTGCTAAATTGGAAAAAAATGGATTTGGTGGATGGACCACTCACTGGATGAGGAACTGGCTGGATGGTTGCACTCAGAGAGTTGTGGTCAGCAGCTCAATGTCCAAGTGGAGACTGATGAGGAGTGGTGTTCCTCAAGGATTGGTGCTGGGACTGGTGCCATTAATGTCTCTGTAGGTGACATGGACAGTGGGATCGAGTGCACCCCCAGCAAGTTTGCAGATGACACCAAGCTGAGTGGTGAAGCTGACACACTAGAGGGAAGGGATGCCATCCAGAGGGACCTGGACAGGCTTGAGAGATGGGTCCATGCCAACCTCATGAAGTTCTACAAGACCAAGTACAAGGGTTCTGTGCCTGGGCTGGGGCAATCTCAAGCACAAATACAAGGTGGAGAATGGCTTGAGAGCAGCCCTGAGGAGAAAGATTTGGGGGTGCTGGTTGATGAAAGATTCAACATGGTCTGGCAATGTGCACTTGCAGCCCAGAAGACCAACCATATCCTGGGTTGCATCAAGAGGAGTGTGACCAGTAGGTTGAGGGAGGTGATTCTGCCCCTCTACATTGCTCTCATGAGACCTCACCTGGAGTATTGCATCCAGTTCTGGGGCCCTCATCACAAGAAGGACATCGAGCTGTTGGAGCAGGTCCAGAAGGTCCACCTCCCCTATGAGGACAGGCTGAGAGAGCTGAGGCTCTTCAGCCTGGAGAAGTGAAGGCTCTGGGGGGCCTTATAGCAGCCTTCCAGTACCTGAAGGGGGCCTACAGGAAAGCTGGGGAGGAACTTTTTGTAGGGGCAGATAGTGAAAGGACAAGGGGAAGTGGTTTTAAACTGGAGAAGGGTAGATTTAGACTAGATATTAGGAAAACATTATTTACTGTGAGGGTGGTCAACACTGGAACAGGTTACCCAGTGAGGTTGTGAATGCTCCCTCCCTGGAAGCATTCCAGGCCAGGCTGGATGGGGCTTTGAGCAATCTGGTCTAGAGGGAGGTGTCCCTGCCTATAGCAGGGGGGTTGGAACTAGATGGTCTTAAGGGTCCCTTCCAATGCAAACCATTCTATAATTCTACAATTTAGTGTACTACTTATTTTCATATATACATATATATAAAACACTGAAAATGTTAAAGTGAATTTTGAGTGAGTAAAATACACTGCTTGATAAGGCACATTGATTGCTAGGTGGCATTTTTCACTGAAGAAAATTAAAATTGGGAAAACTGTGCCTTAGATGCCTATCTTCAAAAAAAAAAAAAAAAAAAAAGCAGTATTATGCAGTTTAGCTATTATTATTATAGTACTGATGCATAAGAAAAATAAAACAAAATTCATCATGTTTCTGCTAGAAACCCTTTAGAAAGATCACTAGAAGACAGAGTGAGAACATGCAAGCACACAGGGATATGCTTCAGGGTTTGAACCATCCTTGAATTAGACTTGCCTTGAAGACAAAGGCTTTAATGCATAGTTGATACCGGCAGACTTTTCTTTCTGAATTTACATAATTACTTCTCAACCTTGTATAAGCTTTGACATTCTTGATATGCTGCAGTAGTTAGTTCTCAGTTTAATGACATTTTATGAGAAAACTACAACCTGACAATAGCTACTGTTTTGCTTTTATCAACCTTTGTTGTCTACCACTTAACCTTGTCTAAAATGTTACTCTTGTACGTTTCTAAGAACTCATTGCCACATTCATAGTTTAGCATTATCGACAAACTTTCTAATTTCACCAAGAACCTTTCATGCTTTTATGAGTATGTTGAACAACATTGATCTAAGCATTGATCCCTCCTTGTGCTTTAAAAGCTGAACATTATTCCTCCTCTTTTCTTGCAAAAGCAACTGTTCGTCTGTAATAGCTGCCAGGTTCAATGGGGCTCTGGGCAGACTGATCTAGTGGATGACAACCCTGCCCATGGCAGGGGGTTGGAACTGGATGGCCTTCAATTCACTTCCAACCTGAGATATTCTGTAATTCTGTGATTTGATAATAATACGTCTATGGTTTTTCCTTAGTTCTTTCAGGATTTTTTGGTGTGGGATCTTGTCAAAGTGTTTTTGAAAGCACAAGTGCAATATTTATTTCTTTCTGCAGGCTTATTGATTCCTTCAGACAACTCCTACAGATTCGTGCAGTGATACTCCTCCTCCTGACTATTCCTCATTGTATCCTTTATGCTCATGTCTGCTGATTTTACTTTACTGATCTATTGACCAATTTATGCACGGTGACCTGTCTATCATCTGGAAATATCTTTCAAGACACTTTTCAAACTTTAATTAACAGAGTAGACACTGATTCAGAGGGCAAATTTTCACATATATCCTTCTTATGCTTCTCTCAGAGACAGAGGCACTGCCCTGATGTCCTACCTGGCTGTTCTTTCTTCCATGCCTAAGCTTGTCTCACATCAGAAGGATGCTTCTAAAGGAAGTGTTCAAATTCACCACCAAGGTCCACTTTTGTCATTCATCTCCCTATAAATATAATGAACATCTTCCAGTTCTTCGGCACACTTCTTTGTCAATGTCTGTGCTCACAGGTTCTCTTTCTTGCTTCCCCTCCTACCTTCTGCCCCTCTGCTTGCTTGTCTGTCCTGGTGTGTGATGGACACATTTTCCACACCTTTTTTGGGGGGAGATATGGCCCTAGGAGGACAACAGCAAAGGCACATTATCCAGCTTTCACTTAGGTTATCTGTGGTCATGGAAAATGAAACATAAAAATATCTGGATTCAAAGGAAAGATCAAATTACCTGCCATTATTTTGTTTTTCTTTTCACTCAAGACTCATGCAAATTGCAAACACTATCTTAGAAAATAAATTTGGAAAGGCAGAGAGACCTTTTCCTAATGTTCTAACTGTTGCAGTGTATAGGATGGAGAGGAAAAATTATTAGCCTCATTCACCAAGTCTGACATCTATTTCATTGTCTCCTAAGTGGAGTCTTGTCTTTCACAGCAAAATTCTGCAGACGATTTCTGTATGGCACCCAATAGGAAACTTCCTTCACTTTCCTTCTCCTCTGTGAATCAATAACCTCCTCATTCTCCCTAAATTTTCTGGGATCCTTTCCTTTGCATGCAGGATTTCCTTTGTATGCAGTAACGTATAGTGCCCTAAAATAGCCTGCAGATTACTTGACATAATGCCTCCACTGCTTAGAGAACAATGATTATTTTGTCTTTTATTACATCTGATGTACACCTTTCCCAATATAAGCTGGAATAGCATCTATACCATTTTTTTCTAAAATATGAGTTAGCAGAAAGCTGGCTCTCTCTTTTCTGCATACATTTTGCTACTTGCCATCAAAACTACACAACAGCCAAGCAACGTAAAGCTCCTCCAAAGCTGTGGGAGACTAAAGGAAGTTATAAGAAGTGACACGGAATATTCATTAATTCACACACCAGCACTGTTAGTGGTTATGGCTTAGTGCAAATGGAAATGCCTGAACAATTTTTAACCATAGTATCTTATTTCTTCATTATGGCATTTGAGGATGCTAAAGACACTTGCACTTCCTCTTGGCTAACCTAACAAAGCAAGTGCTGATCGGGAAGCTAATTTTCAGTCCGACCAAGAGTAATGCCTCCTATTTTATGATGTTGGCCCACAACATCACAGGTGGATGTTGCTGGTAGGGCAGAGGAGGTTGAACCTTCCTGCCAATATCCCGTTACATTTTGTTGCTGTGTGACAGATGGCAGCAGAGGGGCAGCCTGACAAAATGGTGTCTGACAAGGAAGTGCAGATGAAGAAAAGGTGTGTCACTGAATTCCTCCATGTGCAAAAAATGGCACCCACTGACATTCATTGCCACTTCCTGAATGCTTGTGGAGCCCAAACAGTGGATGTGAGCACAGTGAGGCTGCATGGTGTGTTTCAGCAGTGGTGACAGCAACAAGTCACCTCCACTGGTGCAGGCTTTGATAAGCATGGCATGCAGGCTCTCGCTCGTCACTGGTGGAAATGCATAGCTAATAACTATATTGAAAAAAGAGTGTTTTGTAGCTGAGAATTTGCTCTATCAGATAGCATTATTGTGCTCTTTGTATCTGTTGTAGTTAGAGGCATTACTTTCAGAGCAACCCGTGTATTTACTTCTCCAGAAGCAGGCTTATCAAATTGTATCAGATATCCTAAATAATACATGTATGTATGTATGATATCCACACATTTGGATGGAAAGAGGCCGGCAGGAACTTTTACATACACTTTCTTTCTGAATTGGTGGCTATATTTCCTGGGATTCTTTTCTTCAAAGCTTTTCCCTGATTCTTTCTTATTTCTTCTTTCCTTCGTGTCTGTACCACAGAAGCTTACAGATTAGCATGGGCACTTACTAAAGGGAAGAACACACACCACCTAAAATGACCCTAGCAAGTCCTGACTGTGCAACTGCTTGTGTAGTAATTCCCAAATTTCAGAGTATGTGCATGGACTTATTAGTCCTGATGGCCTTAACTTGGAGCTAACAGTGTAGGTGTGCTTTAATCAAGTAATATAAAGACTAATGCATTTTAAAAATATTCAACAATTATCCTCTCTCATCACAGAAACAACTGAATTACAGGGATTAAGCTAAAATTGTTAAACAGTATTGAAAAGCTGTTGCTATCTTACTTGCACAGGAAAGCATTTCCAAGTCCACTGTATGTAATTAACTGACAACTTTTATATGGTATTGTTTTATGTATTTTCTTTCAGAATTTACGACACCATAATCATAAGCAGTAGAGGATATAAATCCTAATATTCCTCTCTTCCCAAGGAACTCCCATCTTTGTCTCCTCATGCTATTATTGTACCTCTTGAAACCTTTTAAATTTCTAAATCAGATATTTCAAAATGCAGTAAAAGAGCATTTGGCACTGCAAGTCTGTAGCTTCACTCTTTCATTCTCCAACAGTGAGTTGTTTGCTCAAGTGTCCTCTGGTTATCTAGACTGCACATCCTACTTCCACTTAGGATGCATCAATTTTTTGGTAGCAGACAGCTGTATTTCTGCCACTTCAAATTGCTTGTGCACAAGTACTAGTTTAAGAAAAAAATATCAAAGATGAAACTAAAGGAGTGCTCCATCCTCATTCAGCTCTGCCTGCCATTCTAGTATCCTGTGCAAGGGAGATGCAGATGTTCCAAACAATTAAAAACAGCTGGCAAAAAGTACATACAGTTCTACTCAGCCTATTTTAACTACCTTTTCTCAGCCAAACTCTGCAAGCAAATAGGGCCATCAGCAAGGATGTGTTACTAAGCACTAGTGAGATAAAGCATTAATATGTACTTAACATGCACTAAGAAAACATTGCATTTTATCTCTTTGTAAGCGTAGTAGAAAGAAACCTCATGAAATAAGCAATGTTAAGTCTTTTAATTAAACCAGAGAGCAGAAATTAGTATTTATTTATATTTCCAAACCAATTGCAGAGATTTGTCTTCATGGGAAGACTAACAATATCTTAAATGCCTTTTGACACCCCATGCTTCATAAAAAAAAAAAAAAAAGTAGTCTCAGATGCTGAGATTCACCTGCATAACTCTAGTCTCCACTTAGTTTTGTTTTTTTTTTCCCCTTCTGGAAAAATACCTATTTTTCCCCCTGATCAACACAGGAAACAGAAGAGGTTCCTAGTTTGTAATTTAGATTTGTAAATTTGTAAAGTATTAATCTAGGTCAGCTGTAGTATTAAGCACTTAGAAAGAAATCACGTGGACATCACTTTCCCTTGGCAATTTCTACCTAAAAGTTTTTAGAGCTTAGAAGAGGCAGCTTGGCGCTCAAGCAGATGAGGTTAGAAGAAATCCTGAGTGTTTCTTGTTCAAGGTTAATTTGAATGGACAAAGAAAAGAAATGAAGTCTAATTTCACTTTATTGATGTGAAGGGGATAAGTACACTCGCAACATTATAGATTTGTGAAGTTTATTTGAATTATTTCTAAGTACAATATTACTACTTCATAGAACTCGTAACTACTCTATTACAAATACATAAACATATAGAAGATATTCCATTTTCTGTATACATCTTTCTGTTCAAGCAAAAAAAAAATAAAACAGTCAAAGGAGCACTGTATAAAATCAGAATGTAAAATAAGGCAAGTGTGATAAAAGCATTAGGCTCAGTACTTTTACTAGAAAAACAGAATTTGCTGTTAAGCTTCAGAGGAAACTCTTTAACAAACATACTGCAAAAAGAGAAAAGATTAACTTAACCATGGCTAAGACATACTGCTTCCTTCAAGGCACTGTTGTAGAACTTTTAATGTCAACTTGAAAATAATTCAGCAAGTCAGATGATGAAAATATTACCCTAATAATGAAAAAAAGAGTACAGTCTTTATTCTTTAAATGAAAGCATGAATAGATAAGCAAATCAGACAAAACTTCTTCATGGAAAAAGAAAACATTTTGGCTGAGATGGAGCAAACATTACGAGTTTGAAACCTTATATGATTCAACAACAAAAACAGGCTCTATCAGTCACGAACAATAAATTTAGGCCATTTAAAGACAGCTTTAGTAAAATGTTGCAGATCTTGGAACTTTGGATTATTTTTTTCCATAAACAGTTCAATGTATTATATATGCATGTTTTGGCATAAGAAAATAAGGCTACAAAGCTATTTGAAACTAGTGGAAATAAGTTTCCAAGCATGTAACTTGAAGTTCTTCTAATTTGAATTGTTCATCAGTCAGTATTCTTATACTTGGGTTTGGGATTGCTGTGGCTCTTATTTGGTGTCTTTGGCCAACATAGGAGGAACAGATCTACTTCTCAAATGAAACAAAAGCACCAATTCCCTTGGAGGCACAGCAAGCAGAGCACACTGGAGGGAGGTAAAGATCAAAGTAATGTTTCAGCAGGCAGTTGGAGCAAAATTACTGCAGTCCTGAGAGGAGGAATTCACAATACATCTAAAATACATGCTTCCTTCAGGGTTCCCTGGTTCCAGTCTGCTTTCACTGCAGCCCTTTATTACTAACAACAACAAAGAAAAAAAAACCCACCACTGTTGATGCAACTCACTTACAGGTAGCCAAGACCTCATACCACAATTTTGAGATCAAGCAGGAATGCTCAATGAAGGCAGAAGTAAGTTGTATACAAAAAGCAACAGACTAGTAATATGTTTCAAACAAACAAACAATATAAAGAAGTATTTTAACCTGCAAAAATGTACTTGCTATAGCAAAAATGCTACTATAAGAAATTCATATAAAAACCTACAAACGTATTATTATTTTTTTTTTTGCTTTTAATAATGCATATGAATCTAGGGCAAAATACAGTAAACACAGTACCTCAGCAAGGGAAATCTTTATCAGTGTTCAGCCCCTACAGTCTACCATTTCATGGTTGTATTCCTCCCGCTGTTTTTTATTTAGGCTGTAATTTAGAACTGTCAAACCTGCTAACTATATGCAATAAACAATTCTGATGTTTTCACTTATAGGAACAGTAAAACAGCTTTAATTCCTTTCCTCTTATTTGTTTCCATTTTATTTTTCTATATACCTTTTCCTGTTTTCAAAGAGAAATGGCCGCTTAAGGAAATGCAATTCAGATTTTTTTTTTCCTTTCACTTTGTAAGGAATTCTCAAATACTGCCTGTCTTTTCCTTACATTTTTTTATAGAGAAAAATCCTTCAAAAGCCTACTTTCCCCTGTTCTAAAAAGAAATGCTCTTCTGATTTTTCTTTTGGATTAGCAAGCAAAGGCCACTAGTGCAATTAACTGTTTTTCCATTTTCAATTGCTGAATATATATTACAACTAACTGGTACATTTGAAATTATAAAGTGCCATAAGTATGTGCAACAGAACTAGTGGTACTCAACATGCTTTACCTATTACCCTAGAAACTTTAGCTGCTCAAGTCCCTCACTGAACTCTGATTGCAGTTTGTCAAAGAACAATACCATACGCAAGTGGGAATACTAATTATACAATGTATGTTAAGAGGCATGTATGTAGATTACTGAAAATCTCTGTATTAACTGTAGTCACTGAACTGATTCTGCAGCTCTCGAGCTGCAGTAATTTGCTCAAGTAATTATTTCAATTATGTTTAATACGATACTGTATCCCTTTTCCTTCTTCCACCTGTTCTGAAATAACGCCAAAATATCTAATCTGCACAGCATTCAGCTTGTTGTCTATTTAGAATGTTCAGCCTATTTGGAAATAAAATATGGTATCTCAGCCATATAGGAGGACATCTCATGGAAATTAATCTCTTAAGTACCCAGAACATATTTTACTTCCTTCTAATTAAACGAAGCTGAGCAAAAAGTTAAAATTAAGACATTTTAATATTCACTGCAATTGCAAAACCACCGTTATTCTACATAGATCATGATAAATATTTCCCCTTGAACATCTCTTTGGTAAAAATGGCACTGACACAGTTGCTTTACCTGCCAGTAAAAGGCATTTTCTTTGGTGGAAATACATTTCTGATCTTGCAAGTCCAGTTTTAACAAGTATTCGAAATTCCCTTTTTGATAATGGTCCCTTTCTGTATTACCTATTCATTCAGTAAAGGCAAGGTTAATTTTGTCCTAAGCTGGAACTAAACACAGTCATACAACAATATGAAATCTAAACAGAAAAACCTGCCTTTCAGCAGTAAAATGACAAACATCAGTCTTACAGACAGCAAGAGTCTAAATGCAGTATATCAGGATACATTATTTATAAGAAATGAGCCATTTCACAGCTACTTTAAAAGCATCTTATTTCTTGCAACTGTAGAAGAGCTTATAGAGAAGCACAGTTGATAGCTGCATACTTCTTTAACTTTGTGACCATTTCCACTTCTGTAAGCTCAGCTTCCCTAATTAAAGAAGAAAAAACACATTTCCTTACCAAATCAGTTCCATTATTTTGCCATATTTTTCCATATTTGTGTGAAATTAAGCTTTGTTCCAGCAGTTTATATTTTACAAAATATTTGAATGGTCCAGTTTGAGTTGCTTGAGTACATACTGAAACTCAATTTGGGAGTATGAATCCTTACTGATTCAGTATCTAAAATTACAGCCTGAAAGCCCAGGATTCAGATTCATCAACAATCTTTCTGCATCTCAGCACCTACCCTGATATTCACAGAGATGTTTCATGATGTGGAACCAAACAATTAAAAGAGATTAATCTAAGTCCTATCTTAAAGCCTGCATAAGTGAACAGAACCACAATGACATCAGCATTCAGTTAGACAGCTTTGGACTCACTCTCTTGCTCAAATTAAGTCATTAATGACAATATATTACTTCATCTAAACAGTGATTCTATTACTGTTTTCACCAGATCAAAAAAAAACAAAAACAGAATGGAATGACAGTGGATTTTTTTTAAATTTATTCTTGTTATGATACTAGGCTACTCAAAGAAAGAAATTAAGCTTTAGTATCTACATTTCATACTTTACTTACCTTTCTAGTAACCAGATTAAATCCTTCTGTGCCTTGCACTACTGTTTTCCACACCATTGCTTTCTTCTGATTTACTGCAAGAAAGAGACGATAAGTTCCAAAACTGAATTCTGAAATGCAGGATGAGCACCATCATGCCTCCAGAATGCATCTAAGATGTACTTGGGTTTCTTACTTTGGCATGTAAGGTTGTATGAAAAAAAAGATTAAATATCACTAAAGTAACCGAAGTGGAAGTAAGGTCAACTCAATCGTCCTCAGAATCAACCCACAAACAATACATGAACACCATGAAAGTCGACATCCTCAAAACATGGACTGAAACACTCCTATCACTGCTTCTTTTGTCGTGCCTACAAGTAACTCTACTGTGTTCATCACAATCAAAACTTAACCTAGAATTGAATTAACTAGTATATATTTTTTTAAGCTAAGGAGTTATCTGAATACTATACTCCTACATAATACATTGTGGAATGTGACATTTTAATTATAACTTCATCAACCAAATTCAGCTATATATTAGACATCACTTGACATAACAGACTAGAAGTGTTCACTTAGAGCCATTCTTTCTGGTACACAAATTTATCTTCAGAACCGTTGAAACATGCAGTGTTAGAATAATTTAAAACTGATTTGGAAATACACAGGCAAGAAATACACAGTTTAATAGATTTTCCTTACATTTACCTAACAAGATAGAGAATTAAAGATCACACATTTGATCAAAATTATGACATCACAAACATCCCCCATTCCATCAACCACGAAAACTTAATACTGCAGTACACTGCACTATGTTACAATCCTATTATAAGTATGCTGAAACTATATTACAAGAATCATGGCTGTGCAAAGGCATTTATCTAATTTCAACCCAAGACATATCCCCAAACACTCAGCAGTATAACAGCATACTATATTTCCAAGACAAATCCCCACTTCATGGTATAATTGAATTACAGCTTTAAAGCTGTTTTGATAAGGGGAAAAACACTAAGATGTATTTTCAGCTAGCATGAAAATAACAAACGGGAGAGTGAACACAGCACACAGAAACAAGGTCACTGCAGCAAGAAACTCAAGAAATGAAAGGCAGCAAGTACTCAGAAGGACAGGAAGGAAATCAAAATAGGAATATGTATGTAAAGGGAAAAGGAACTGCTAAGCTGCATCTTAAAGAAAAAAGGAAAAAGGCCAAGTAATTGGGCTTCAAGAGATGGAGGCAAGGAGTTGGTTTATGTCAACAAGCCTTTAAAAGCACATCTTCCTAAGGAAGGGTGAACCAGCATGGCTGCATCAACCCTCTAACAGTAGGACAGCAGCAGAAGTGCCTGCAGCTGCCCTTCTGACTTCTGCACCCAGGAAGCCCAAACCGTTAGCACAGCAAGGGGCCGCTCCTTAAGCGAGAATTACCAATGCAGCTGACAGCAGCAGCTCCCAGCCTCTAGCCTTACAGTGCACCTAGGACAATTAGGGCTTTGACCACACACAAATTAGAGACATTTGTATTGATGCTGACAGAACAAAAATGCGTAACAAAGATTTCCAAAGCCTCTTCTGGAAAGTTTCCACCTGAGAGTGTTTCTCTTGATAGAATGAGGACAGATGTGGTCTTAACAAAAGACAAGTAAAAATATGTTCCAAACACCAAAGTTAAGTGCCAGTCAGAAAACCGCATTCTGCGCTCTGGAATTACATAGTCTTGGAGTAGGGGAACAAACTGTACATTCACATTAATTAACTCTTACCAACTAAGATACAAAGATAAACACTTCTTATGCATACTATGTAAGTTTTGGTATATAAATTCCTTACTTACAGTTGCTCAATTTGGTCAAATTCTTTTTCATCTTCTGCATAACACAAAAAAGATTATGTAAGGTCTTAGTTAACTACGCACATTAGAAAAGTTATTCGTATTTTTAATTATATAATTAATTCCATGCATTAACAAAAACAAATGCTATTTTATTAGCTTAATTTTCTTAAGTCTGTAATTATTCTGTTACTCTAACCAATGGAATTATCTACAAATTTGTTAAATGTTCTTCTACCAAATTCTATTAGTGATTTTAATGCATATCATGTTATATATTACATACATACAAGCATATAGATAAAATACAGTATACAAATGCATAACAAAGATATAATACACATATATATCAAATCTTGCTTCATCTTGCACATCTAACTTGGCTCATCTATGTGCATTTGATTCACCAATCAGGATTATTGAACTGATTTAGCGTCCACGTTTTTCCCTTTCTTCTCTTTCTCGATGGAAGTTTCTTCCATCAAAACTACTAGCAGTTACTTCCATTCCTAAGCATTTCCTGTAACAGCTACAGCCTCCAAATTTACTTGTCTTGTAATGAGGAAAAAAATAATGACTGTACCAAACCTTTTATGGGAAGCTATTTCAATACAGAAAGCACTTCATAACTGAATTCAAGACTTGCAGACAAGATTTTAAAGTCTGAAGTACTTTCTTCCTGTAACACTGCATACTTTATCAGAATGTGTAGATATAAGAGTCACACAGATCTTGTATATGAAGTAGCACAGGTCACGTCAAACACTTAGCTGTAATTTTAATAGAAACCTTGAAAAGATTAAGAACCCTACCTCCACGTTTCTCTTTCTTTTTCGAATAAAACTCAAAAATGAAAATTAGAGTTATTAAAATAACAACTTCAGCCACTATTGCTAGAAATGGCTTAAGTGGCACCATGAGTGTCAAAACATTAAGCTTCAGCTTTCCTTTACTTTTCCCTAGTTCAAAAGCAGCTTCACACCAGTATACACCATCATCTTCTTTGGTGAGCTTCAGTATTTTCAGATGGGTTACACTAGGATCTGCTCTATCTATTATGTACTTGTCCAACATCAGGGAGTCATTAATGGCAATCTGAAAATAGAAAATTCATTAAGTTTTACAACTGCAATTAAAAATTGTTCAATCAAGTTATTACATTATCAACAATTATAAAATATCTACACATAGAGATGTAAAATAATAAGAGGAGGCATTTAGTCTGCCTTCAAGTGAAGAATTTTCCTTCCCTGGCTAGTATTGGTTTCCTTTTCATTCAGAGCATGAAAATATGCACTATTAGGGAGCAAGTCACTTGACCTGCTTTAGCCAATTGAAAATGAAAGCTATCCTTGCCTTTACTGACTCTCCAGAAACAATCCTTTGGAGCTGGAATCCAATGCCCAGGTGCCACCACAGCACAAAGTTTAAGGTTTCAGGGAGACTGAGCTGGGAATGCTGCTTTGCTGCAAAATAAGCCAGGACAGCCACCCGACTCAATGCTTCTCTCCAGTAGTATGGAGGAAACTGATCTATTTACTTTCTCACTGCTCATAGAGCTTCCACCAGAAAAGGGCTAGAACAAAGTGGCTATACTTCTAAGGCTAATGAGGATCCTGAAAGGATGGAAACTGCTGATCTTGGTTTTCAAAAAAGGAGCTGAATTGAGTAGATACTTCAGCTCCTTCAGAACGAAGATACACCATAGTCTCCACCACAGGAAGACTTACTTCAGAGGTCATACTGACCTTCCTCCAACAGGTCATATTGGCTAGGAAACAGAAAAATATTTGTAAAGATAAAAAGTAGGAATACAGGAGAAACAGATAAAAAAAGAAATACTTTTGTTTTCCCTCACATCTCCAAAACCTTACATGTATAAAAATCAGTCAATCAATAAATAAGCATCCTGCTATGATAAAATTCTTTGCTATCAGATAGTAAGGTTTGAGAAATACAGTCACCACTAATATAGTTTTTTTTTTTAAATGTACTTCAAGACATAATATTTAATTGACTCTCTTATTTGGACTACAGGGATAAGGCAGGGACTTTTTGTATAATGTTATTTTTCTATGTGAGAACATAAACACTACAACTCCATAATAATGAATATTTCTAAATTTTGCACAGGTGTTTTTTTCTTTTATTCTTTTTAAATCCCCTCTGAAATCAGCTACTTGCATCAACTTTGATGTAAATGCAGTTTGTGGAGTTTGAAGTGAGATGTCATTATACTTTAGAGCATGCCTGTACATTTTCGTCACACTGTTTTGCTTGGCCAACAGACTGGAACCTTACCTGTTCACTTCCATTGGTCATGTACCAGGTCCAAGCAATGGGAGTATAACTGTGACTTTTACAAATCAGTATAGCTGAGTCACCTTCATAACTGATGACAGGTTTTTCTCTTCCTTCAATCTCCGGTACTAAGAACAAGTAGGGAAAAGTTCATCAAGTGAAAGCTAAACGTTTATGCTACAGAATGATAATATGTAACTACTGTATGTATCTCTAGATCAATATTTCTAGTAGCCTATTCATTTTCTTTTCCTTTGAATAACATACATAGTTACATCATTTATGACATGACCTAATGAAGAGTCATTTCAGGCTGATATTCTCTATACAGAATTTCGTTCTTAATTGCTGTATAATCTTTAAAGTTGCCAACTGATACTGAAAACTAGAGTTATATTCTGTACAGATTTCTACCCTTGTTCATTTCCTCTTTCCCTCCTTGTCAGCTGCGCTACATGCTTCATTTCTAATACACCAGAAAAACAAGTTTTTTTGCAATTTCACTCATTTTGCAAAAACCCAGTCAGATTCTATTCCAGATGTAATGCTACCACATAATGCTATCAAGGAAGTCCTGCATAGAAGTAATTTTGTTTATTTATTTTGTAATTAAGACATACTACAAATTTTGTAGTTTAAGTAGTTTAAGTATTTTCTTAGCTGAAGAAACAACTTTTGGATGTATGCCAGTAAAAAGGATTTTTGGTCCGAACTTGTTCAGAACATGGCCACAAGAAACAAAACATCAGATTCCTACTCTAGAACTATTCGACCCAGTTATTACAACTGCAACTATCCTGCAGCCTTATAAGAGCAGAGGCCCAAGAAGAACTGTTTAATACAGTAAGGCATAAAACAGACGTAGATCTGAGAAAATATATCACAATAGGCTGTTTCCCCTACCCTCTCATTTTCTTCATTCTGCAGGTGCTTACAAGTATGTTTTCCTCAGATCCATTTATTTTAAGGTATATTTCTTAAGTTTCATTTTTCTCTTCCAAGTACAGATCCAGTACATCTTTTAAATGGTTTCGATCACAGAAGAACAAACAGGCCAAGAATTTGCTTTCCGCAGTTGTGATAAAATATTCTGCATTCCTACCAAATTCTTCCTATTCCTTCTTTTTCCTAGCCGAACAAATATTAATTGTCTCAAAGTTTACTTCTTGCAACTGTTCAAACTTAAAAATTTCAATTTCAAATTAATTTCTCAGATATTCTTAACAACACCACCACTCCAAAGCTTAGAGTTTGTTGCACAATTTAGCAATCCAACCTCATTAACAATGAGGTCTTCTCATTCCACTTGTATTTTTGTTTTAATCATTAATATGGTATACTTCAGAAGAGTAGTGTCAGAATACTTCTACCTCTGCCACTAACAGGTAAAATTTCACTAATATGTGCTACCACTTTCTAATTCAAGGAGGAAAAAAAAAAAGTTAAAAAAAGCCAAAGAACAAGAACATGAGAAATACAAAAAACATTGCACGCAGCACAACATACTTCTGCAGTAGTCAAAAAGACCTCAGACACGTTGATCAGTGTCAAAGCACAACTCTAGACATGTGACGACCTCAGACATGATTAAGGACAAGAATATCCATAATGCGTTCTGGCACCCAGCTCCATAACACAGTAATTAATACATGAATGCATGCAAGGAGGTGTACTTAGTCCTCTCTGTTTGTGGTTTTTTTTTTCCTCTGTAGGCAAAGCACCCAGAATTTTGGGATAAAATACTGCTGCTACAAACAAAAACAGCAAACTGTTGGAGATTAACAGGCAAGCGACCCTACTAGTATTTATACTGGATTCCCACAGCAGTTTAAAGAACAGGGTTGTTTCACAGTGCACATACCCGGACAGCTGTTTAAGCAAGCAGAAACCCTGAACAAAGTGCAAGCATAAATGAAACATATCCTTTGCTAATACAGCCACTATTACAACACCTCATACTAGTTTAAAATACCCATGAAGAATCTTCATCATGTTTAATAACTTGAATTTCCTATGAAGCTACTCAGAATGTTATGGTTTCCTTGCAGACTTCCATGAGAATTTAAATCCCAAGCCCACAGAGTTAAGCCAAGCTAGGAGCACGGCAGCAAGCTATCAGAGTAAGTCAAAGCAGCAGTGACTTTAGCCACTGCATCTAGATCAACACATTACTCATCTCATGCAGTTTAAGAATTATTCCCACTACATTACTGACTGAAAGATTCAAGCATTTCTCTTTCCCATTTCCTTCACTCTTATATTTATCTTAATAAGTGCTAAGCCAGTAATTTTTTATGGCATCAGAAGTGGCAGGACTGTGAAGCAATTTTCCTCATCTTCTTGTAAGAAATCAACCAGTCCTGTGCACGGTGTTCTGGAAAAGATTTCTTTTCTGTTGATTCACTCATTTGTTACTGAAATAGTTATTTTATACTTTAAAAAGAATAAGGCTTCCTTTTCCTTTTTTAAAATCTAAACACGCTTGGGTAGCCATCCACCAAGAAAAACATATGAGCACTGTCAGAGATGGAAAGTCTAGGTAAACTAAAATTTTGTCCTTCCATTGTACTGCAATCTAAGTTTACCTTGCTGAAGGTTTGAAAGCAGGTATCAACACCACTATTCAAGACTTGAAAATGCACAAATTTCCTGAAGTTATACGACCAGATACCCTGCTAAACAAAGCCAGCTTGAAAATTATAAAACCATCCTGGGGTTAGAAGAGAAGAGTTAGGGTTTTGTGTTCATACAGAATCCCTCCTAGTATGTACCATTCCAGGGAGCTTTCACTAATCACATGCTTGCCACACTCACTGCAAACTCTGGAGGGTGTGAAGAGAGAAGCGGAAGAAGTCCCACTTCAGCAACTTGTATTTGTTTCATTCCTATGTTTTCCCATTCAACTAGATTTCACCTACTACTGCAAAGGGTGAAATCAGAGAAGACAAGTTTAAGTGCTCAGCTCCTCACCCACAGTGCTCAATGAAGCACATTCTAACTGTTTATATAAGGGCTGTTCTTACACTATATATAAGGGATGACACACTGAAGCATTAATTTGCTGTTTCAAAAAAAACAACTGAACTTGTTTAAGAACCTGCCTCCATTCTGCCAATCATTGCTGCTCTCATAACACAAGTCACAGGCCAAACTTTCAAGTCATTGGTTCTACTTTACAAAAAAATATCTCAGACACTATCCAGAGTTTCTTTTTCCACCCACTCGCTCCCCCTTAAGAAAGTGATGAACATTCACTTCTTCTGGATGAATGGGGAAGGAAGACAAAAATCAGTCCTCTACGGGGAGAGGAGCAGAAAAGTAGGCTTACATACTTTTGGCTGCTGCAAGTTTTGTTACAAAAGCTTTTAGTTTTGCTTCAAAACTTCCTCCCTCAATGCTACAGAAATTGCCTTTGATAGTGATTCTCACTTAGCTTGACTTAGCAGCCACTTATCAAATTAAATTGCAATTTCTGTACTATCCAGGAGCTATTAACAATGGATTTCAGTGGTCAACTTACCTTGTAAATGAAACACCACACTAAATTTTTCTTCACCTTTCACAGTACAAGTGTAACTTCCCAGTTTTCTGTTTTCTGAGATAGACAATCTTCAAAAGAA
Organism: Numida meleagris; assembly: GCF_002078875.1. Classification (NCBI taxonomy): domain Eukaryota; kingdom Metazoa; phylum Chordata; class Aves; order Galliformes; family Numididae; genus Numida; species Numida meleagris. The sequence continues at coordinate 14,957,095 of NC_034438.1, forward strand.
AAAAAAAATCACCATTTCGTTTGCATTTTCCTTTTTGTCCTGTATTTACTAGTGACTGCTAATTAGCATTATAAAGACGTACATTGTTGAAACAGTAAGATTCAGATTCAGTGCAATGTAGAATCATTAAAACATTTTAAGAAAACAGAAAAGCACACGAATAGCTAGGAATGTAAATACCACTCTAACTCTTGCTGCTCATAGGCACTTACACAAAACCAAGTATCTTTAAGCAGTATGACACAAAAGTTACCGAATTAGACAGAGTGTCATCATGTGAAATACATCCAACGTAGCATACACTGTATGAGATAACTTGTATTGTTTGCTTTCTTTAAAGCTTGTCCATCAGTAGGTTCGTATAGCTCCAACACAAAGCAATTTAGGAGTCTGAATGCAGAGAGGATGCTGAACTCCATTTGTTTTATAGGTACTTTACATGGATTTCATTTGTGTATATGGAGTAGCAGAAAAGTGATAGACTAATGACATTATTCAATCATTAACATCATTAGTTTTGGGCTGTGTATATGTATGTGACAGTACATTAAAACCTGCAAGCAAAACAGTGAAGACAGCTACTTACTGGATGCTCCAGCTATTTTCAGTTTTATTGATGTGCTTGATTGTTTCATTTCCCCTCTTCCAAGTCACCTGAAGAATTTTCATGTAAGAATATTTATCAGCCAGTCTGCATGACAGCTCAATAATAACTGCACTGCCCAAAGGGATGTTTTTTTTCACAGAAGAACCAGTTTCACCTAACAGAAGTAGAAAAATAGCACTTTTAAGAAAAAGCATCTTATTTCTTCATTCTATGAAAACAAGAGATTAAAACTATGCTAATTGCAAGAAGATACAGTGTGTTGTCGTTATACTTTCCAGTGTAAACAAAACTACAATACCAGGTATTCAGCTTTTGACAAAATTTTATTATAATTGAGTTGCTATACATAACGACTGCAAAAGCATAGTCGCTCAATTCTACAGGTAGGCTTCCTAGAGGGATCACATACAGAAACATTCATTTACCTGTGCTTCTACATAGTTTAACCTGAAACAGAAATACATTAAGTGCTTAGTTCTCACAGAAGGTGGGATGGCAAGAGAGGAAACAATGTCTGCTCAGTCTAAAACTCCCTTTCAACTCCATATCTGATAATTTAAAAATCAGAATTTACTAACACTGGAATGAATAAACGCTTCTTGGATTAAAATGCTTTTATAAGGATAAAGTTGTATTACTAACTTCAAAAAGAGTTAGACTTGTAAATATTTCTGAGTATCTACAAATTAGCCAGTTACAAGCTTTTATGATACTGTGAAATTATGGGTAATGCCCTACTAATAAAATCCACAACCATATCTTTGCTGGATCTGGCTTTTCAGCTACTCAGCTTGAAACCAAACCATTTTCAAATCAATTTATGGCTCTGTTCTACGATTGTGTGCTCCCCTCCTTGCCCCAATTTCCTCCTTTTGGCCTGGTCATTATACAAGGCCTTGCTCAGACATATGAGTACAGTACTCATTACAGTGAAGGTCTCACTAGGCCACAAACGAGCACAGGACTGGTCATGTTCAAGGCCTCGGTAAGACAGGTAATTGACCACAAATTTGTCTCACACTGAAGGCTGAAAGAACTGATAACATACATCTGGTTCAACAGATGAGGGCCACCTGAGCATGTGCCAAAAAAAATGTATGACTAAGTCAGTCATTTCACTCCATGAATAACGAGCAGCCTGAGAGCCCCTTGAGCTTCCCTGCACAACAAGATCTTCCCCACAGCAGGGATGCCTCTCCAGGTTATGCCTGCTGCAAAGATCCCTCACACCTTTCTTTCAAGGGATGCCTTGCCAATGCAGCTTTTTTGAGGAAAAGAAATCTTAAGGTGTACCTCACTAACTTGCTGTGTTAACCTACCTAAAAAGCCAAGCCCACTTGAAGCAGAAGAAGTGAATACTCTATCCATAGAGTATCGAAACTCCACTGGATCTGGTAGAGGTATGTAAATGCCTAAAGAAGAGCTGTATGCCCAGAACTCCAAGTTTTGGCTGAAGTACTACAGCTTCGTTGGCCTGGAGTTAAACTGAAAGGTGCAACACCTCCATCTTACACAGCAGAGCTATAATCACTGTAGCTCATTTATTAGATCCATTTATTAAACTCAATGAGTGAACTAAGCATAACTCACCTTAGCTGTTTATGACCAAAGTAATTTTGAAAATGCAATTAGTTTTACAGTAGTGACAGTTTTAGAATTAGATTAATCACAGTAGTTAAAAAACAGAATGCAATTTTGAGATTGTCTAAAAAGAAATCCACACTCACAATGAATGGAACATGAAGCCTTTATGTTGTTGAAGATTAGTGATTAGGAAGACTGATAGGTAGGGGATCTCTGCACCAAGAGTACTTGTAACGGAGCGAGAAACAGAGACTACCTCATTAAGTACCTTACTTTAAATTAGAAGAAAATAATGCTAGAAGAACAGCATAAGTGCAATGCAAGTGTGTCCTTAAGATATCATATTAGTATTTTGTAAAGGAGTTCTAACTGATCTCTTCACATTTTCCCATAAGTAATTCCAATTAAAACATTTTTCCCGTTTGTACAAGAAATTGGTTTTAACTTCTTATTTGTCAACTGGGAAACTCATGTCTACCTCAAGGAAACAGGCTGTCTCGTCTCTTCTCCTTGCTCTAAAAGCTGCAATGCTGAGAAGCTGGCTAGCACCAGTCAGGTAAAAAGCACCATACCTTACACTATCTCTCCAAATGGTTTCACCAAAGCGAAGAAATTATTACTTGAATTGACTTGTAGGAAGAACAGAGAGCTACAAATTGTTTTACTAGTGTTTTTATTAAAATACAAGTCTTGTTCTCCACTGCAAAATAGTTATTAGACCACAACAGTAAATGCAACAAATTCATTCATCTTTAACTGAAATCACCACTTAGTCTGAACAACTTACTTTTTCAATAAGTTGCATCCTAAGTGCTTCTAAAACTCACAAAAAATACTGCATGAAATTAAGAGACTTTCAATATAACATAACTAGAAGAGAAAACAACATACTCACCTGAAAGGAGCACCTCATACTCAACATAAGGGGGTTTAGACTTGTTCACTTTGATGACCTCATTAAAATCTGACGTGGTAAGATCTGGACCTAACAAGGTCGCGGAGGTAGTGATATGTTATAAAGCTATAAATATTATCATTAAGAAATACAGTATTGCAATTGTTTCTTATAGCAATCCTCTAGGGAAAAAATTAAAAATAAAATGCAGTAAAACAAAACCCTTGCCAAAGCTGCCTCCTATAAAGATTATTTCATATATTTTCTTTTTGTAACCACAGTCTTGAAGTAGCTGTGTTATATACGGCTATCATTACAGTAACTACACCAGTTCAGAATATGGTTTCTAACTATGATACAATGCTGTAATTTTAAATTTCAGAATACTCCAGAAAAGCCGTAACTGTCTACTTCACAGCCTGTTTCAAAGAATCTTTTATATGCATACTTCTCCTAAAGCTTAGGAATGAGTCCTGAACCTCTATGGGACTACAGCAAAGTTAAGCTGGACTTGGAAAAGTAATAAACTTCAGAGTAATAGAAAAAGATGATAACAGATAGAACATGGTTATTTCTCAAACCTCTACAATCTAGGATGTTAACAATTTAATAGCAATAAAGCTAGACACAGACCATCTACTTCAGATGCTACTCCACTAGAATCCAAAGACAGGAATGCCCTTGGCTCCAGTGGAACATGGTTCATGTTCCAAACCGCTCCATCAAACTCCCGATATACTTGAGGGAAATTTCCTTCCCCACATAAAAAGGGTATCAATATGTACTATCATCTGTCTGACAAAACCATAATCCTTTCCTGGAAAGGAAAGTGACATTTAAAAGGGATAAGATGGCCAAAAAAATCCCTGTTTTGTAGTGCTATGGACAGAATACTGTTCAGAGACTACCTTCGTAAATTTCTGCAAAGCTTGACACAGTTATCAGGTAGGTAGTTGTGGGAAGAGCCTCTGTTTATGCTCATCACTGCACATTTCAAGAATAGAGCAATTAAGAATATTAATAAAGCTGTAGCTTTAGCAACAGATGCAGACCAGCTAAAGAAAAATCACCCTTCACATCTACATAAATAAATGTTTTGTTGTTATCTGCATACAAGTTCCTAGCAAACTCAAGTACACAGTGAAAATGCAAAAGAAACTATACTTGAAAGAAAGGCAAATTCAATCTAACTACAGAAATTTTCATTTTTTTTCAGTTTCCAGTTCCTTCCCATACAGCTTTAAACAGAACTTAAACACTGTTGACGTCAAACTGTTTGTCTCGTCTTGGTAATTATAATATAAATTATATATAAAAAATATATAATATAAATTCTCCATAACTACTATATAAGTTAAAACAGAAACAGTGACCAAAAGCACACACTCAGCAGAACTTAACCCTTTATGTATAATAAGACATCTGATTGCTTTTACCAGGTGGAGATACATCATGTCCAAGTGTCAATTGATCTGAAACGCTGTCCCAAGTTGTTTGGCTGACAGTCTGTGTAGTTGTTATGGGCTCTAAAATGTTTAAAAACAAAGCTGTTACAAATCAACTTAAGTTTTTTTCTAATACTTAATTTGAAACAGAAAAAAATAGAGATTTCTTTCCTCCACTGCAAACATTTTAAGTCATGTGTTTTACATACTTGCAAAGCAGTTTTATTATAAGTTATTTTATAATTCATCTTAAATAAGATCAGTAACTCTGGATTGAATCTGCCTCATTATATAAAACTGTAGGAGAAAATGATTCCAGTTTCTGAAGAAGGAAAGAGACTTTTTTATTTATCCTATGGATCTCCTATGGATGAGAAGGTCCCAAAGTGTTCCTGTTTGGAGTCAAGAGAAAACTGCTACAGCTTCGGCCTTCTCTAAGCACTGGGTGGCAGAGCTGATCACTATGCAGTAGAAATCTCATCTCTGAAAGCCTAAACATTCTCAAATTATTTGTTCTTCTCCTTTACTGCATTGAAAAAAAATGAAATATGGTCCTTTTTCTTAGAAAAATAAAATAAAAAAAGAATGCCCCTCAGCCACAGTTGTTGTCAGAATCTGGTTGAGAAAGAAGTCCCTGCTACTGGTTTGCATCTCACGGTATCTCTGAGCAAGTGTTAGCGAAGGTACCACATGCCTTCAAACTGCTTGCCCATTCTGTAAAGCAAGTTTCTGTTTTGTTGGGGTTATTTTTGTTATTGTTTGTTTTTTTGGTGTTTTTTTTTTTTGACAGCATGTCAGCTTATGCTTGGCTTGTGCCATCTGTAATCTTCCATGCCTTCTCCCTTGCTTCAACTCGTATATTAAGGTGGACAAGGTGGAAGAACTTCAGGCTAGCTCATTTAGTAACCACTGATACCAGAGCGTTATTGCCAATCCTGACTAGTATTTCAGAATTAACTTTTTTTTTTAAAAGCAACCAAATTATGAAACTGTCTCCTAGCACTAGACAGTATCCTGTTCTTCTACAGAAGAGTGCAAACAAGCCTCAATCTCTGCCTCATTTGCAAACAAACAAGTCCAAATGTTTATGTCTGAAAAAAGATATGAAGGCTGAAGGTCTGGGGAACATTCTTCTGTTTGTGCGTGCAAACACCTTGACAGCATGCCACGGCTGTTATGGATCACCTGAGTTTATGTCAGCCCACTATACACATCACCTGATTACAGAAATCCTTCAAGGTGACAGATTAAGAAGGCATCAGTTGGTATGGGGGTTGTTCTCTACCTCCAAAACAAACAAACCCAAACCAGTAGACAACCTATAAAACAGCTTACACGTTGATAGGCTTCTCATACTGACTGGCCTTCTACCTGATCTTACCTATTAAACAAAACTAATCAGATGTTGTGTATTTCACCTGGCATATACATGTGTGGGCATATATATTGAAAGTTATTGAACTTATAGCTATTGCACTTACTCTAGGTCTCTCACATTTTGCTTAAAAGCTCTAAAGTTGAACATCAGATAACAAGCATTATCATCTTCAAAGGCAGAATAGTGGTTAGGACAACTTGTCATAACTTGCCATAAGTTCACATATAAATACAACCCAGTCCAAGTTTGATTTGTGTTAATCAGCCTGAGTTTTGGTGCACTGCTGAACTCCTGCTGCTCTGATCTTCATGAAGAAAGGAAAGGTGGGAATCAACAATAATCCATTTCTTCTCCAGTCTGCAACATACCCTCCACTTCCTATCCCAATTAGGGCCCTAAATACAGGGGATGAACAGCAGGGACAACAGAATGTTGGTACATATACATAATTAAAAAAATACATAGATGAAGGTAAAATGATGCAAGGACAGGATTACAAATCTCACTAATACAAGGACAAAAAGCAGAGTATTCACATGAAAATTATCAGTTGTTTGCTAGATCTGAACCTTCTACGACACTTTTAGTTTGGGAATTGTTCATTCTCTAGGGAGGGTGCCTGATTTGATGGGAATGTCATACATCTTGTAGTTGGGCAGCTTTTTCACAGTCCTTGAGATGCTTACAATACGAACTTTTGCAGTGACTTAAAAGGGTGTACATAATACATTTGCTTCTTTTTCTTCTGAAGAAAGTTCACCAACTTATTACAGAAATTTAAATACTAAATGGTAACACTAGGGAAAGAGCATTACAGCTTTAGGTGTACTGAAATAAAATAATTACCAGGAGATGAATTAAGTCCAGTGTGCATCTGAGTCAAAGCATTCTCTTGAGTATGATTGGCATCCCATGTTGTCATCAACAGACCTAAAAAGGGTTTAAAGAAACTTTATTCCCTCAGAACTAAGTCTAGTTAGTGAAAACAAATAGAGTATCCTCCCCTCAGACTACAACCATCATTTTTTCTTGACTTTTGAGCAAAACCACATGGTGAAAACTTATTTTTCACTAGTTGTGTTCAGCTTATTCTAGGCAAGAAAATTCAAACAGAGGCAGTATCTTTTACCTGACTTTTCTAAAAACCCAACTGAGAATTTTGTGTTCCTATCTTTTCCTGTAGATGGCCTGGCTACTCTTCAGAATATTTCAGTAGAATAATAAGGTTGATAACCTGTACTCAAATCCCACCTTATCCATGAGCTTGGACCATTCCAGCTGGTAATACTGCTACTAGCTGATTATTTTAAAACAGACTGGCAGATTCAGTAACACAATAACAAATCTGTAAGAACCTTCTATCTGTCTACTCTGTTTTGTGACAGATTTCCATCTACTACAATCTTCATGAGCAAAACAACAGCCATCTGTTTCACTCAACACAGGCTTCACCAAGTACTGCTAACCAATATTTCTAGTTTCCTTACCACCACAAACCTGATTTGACACTTTTTTTTTTTTAAGAGCCAGACAAGACACCAAGATTTTGCTTTGCATTCCTGACTGAGGAAAAAGAACAGCAGGGGTAGGAGGAGATAAATTGTTTACTTGGAGCACTCCACTGTACCACTTCTGATGAGAACTCAAGGCCCCCGGATGATTTACTAAAACAGATGCTTGCAGCTTCCCTTTTGTTCCCACATTTGAGTGGCATAGCTTAAAATAAACACTATCTTAACATGTTTTGGTATTCCAGGGCATAGTTTACAGCCACAGCAGCAGGATGCGCTCCTCCTTGTACTCTGAGCAACATCACCTCAGTGCCTTTTAATTGATTTGGCCAGCAGTCACAAAGCTGTGCTTGTAGCCAGAGAAAGAAAAGCACATATGCTGTGTTTTGCAGTTGTAATCAGATACAGGACGGTGTAATAAGCACTACTAGACCTTCAGAACAGAAGCAAGCATACAGCAAAAAGTGGAAATCCAAATCACAGTCTGAGTGTGTTCAAACCTGCTGAGAACCATGTGCCTTCAGGGTATTGCTCATTCCTACAGGTGAACACCACCACTAACACTCCTATGCAATTTCACTACTGGAAGCACAGACTACCTGTGAACTGTCTCATGAGTCACACAGGTTACTGCAGACTGCATCAGAAACGTGCCTAGCTCTCAATCTGTCCCCCATACTTCAAGCAGTTTGAACTAGAGTATAGTAAGTTAGTTAAAGAGTATAAATATATAAACAAATCTGCCACCAGAGCATTAGCAGTTCTTCATAACTGGCATTCTCATTTCTCACAGTGAATTAGCGCACTGCTCCCAGGGCCCTTCACCTCACACAAGGAACTTAAAAAACAGAGGAATCTGCACAATTTGAGTACCTGCTGGCTTATGACCCAGCTGGTAAGAAGACCAAATCTTATCCCCTTCTTAACCCAGGTGGTGAGAGCAGAGAAGGCTATTATGCTCCTGATATTAAGGTTAAAATAGAAGAAAGGTCTGCATCATCTTGAGGCATTCTGAAAGTGTCATGGTTCACCCGATCCTGTGTCAGCTTAGTAGACGTATCACCTGCATAGTAATTAAAATCCCCAAAGATGATAAATTTAGAAGGCACCAGCCTGTACACCAGCTCTTATCTCTCTGCAAGGAAGCCAGATAACCTGCAACATGTTTTGCATACTAATAGGCTTTTCATCATGGCTTGCCTCTTTGATTCATAAACCAAATGAGAGCAGCTGAGTAGTGTGATTTCTCATCGATACTGCTTCTACCTTTTGGTTCTTACCTGCTCACATATAGAACTACATGGTATAGAGGTAACACAGCACCTCTTGTCCTGTCATAGACATACTGCTACACAGCTTATGCTATGAAGATGAGCCATTGCTGTACGATGAGTGTGATGAAGGTGGGGAGCAATATAAGTAAATATAGTGGAATAACTTCTCAAACTATTGACTAAGGGCTGAAATTCTTTAGTCTATAATTGAATTGCATTAGCAATGATGAGGATTGATGTGCTCTGCTTGCCCTGATCTTTACAGAGAACAGAGTAGGTGAGAGTATGAGGCCACTGATTTATGCTTCTGCCTTCCCTCTACTTCCTACCGTAGCCAATATTTGGGTGATAAAGTGGAGTTATACTATAATTGTAATCACTGGAGCAATATCAGGCTTTTTAATCTATATGAATCACTTTGAATCCTACCACTTTGAATCCTCCTTGGCCCACTGAAAGGTCTTCAAAAAACACAGCAGAGAAAAGTGGCCGAGTAGAGAAAGACTGAGATAAAATTTGGCTTACTTTAGCTTAATTAGTTTAATATTTTTTTTGTCAATTAATTACTCTCTGTGGAAGTGCACAAGCATTTAGCAGCTCCCCAGACTGGCAGCCAGAACCTCCTAGAGGCACCTGGAAGGCAAAAGCTGCAGTGCCAGCTCTCATGAGGCACCAGAGGATCCAAAAGGGGCTTCCAAAAGCCCCAACAGAAGCCCTTCCTTTAGGGCAAACCAGAAAAATCCAACAAGGAAGCTCAAGAAAACGGGTGTATCTTCTGCTTGCAAAGCTGCTTACCATCTTTAGGGTCAGAAGATAGCAGATGAGATGTGGTGGATTTTTCTAAAGCAATCTGGCAGCACATGGTGCAACTAAACCAGGCAACTGAAGCAGCAATCAAATGAAGCAGCAAGGTTTGAAGAACTTTATGTCCTGGCAATTAATAGTTAGAAATTACCCCAAGCCCAATGCAGAAGTGATGGTTTAAATTTTTTGAAGCAATTAAACAGTTAATAAGACTAAAAGACAAAAAGAACAGAATGGTAGGAACTCTACTCAAGTTACATAACCCAAAGGAACACCTAGGAGGCCTGTCTGCACCAGCCTGACCAGCGGCAGAGGGACACCTAACTCTTACTTTCTTCAGCGGAGCCCCTGTGCATACAGCACTTCCTGCAGCTGCTTCTACTACTAACTTATGTTTAGAAATAAGCCTGGTGAACCTGCACAACTCCAGAACACACTGTTTCCAAGCTTCACCAGAAAGCACTGCCAATGCACCTGCCTCCAAGGTTGCAAGAACTTCCGTTGGGAGCACTTGGAGAGTAATTTGCAAATGCACACAACAGAAGAGTAATAATACGTTATTTCCCTGGATTTAAGACACCACAGAAATTGCAGTATGAAGCCTCTCTCCATACTGAACCTTTTTTGTATGAAGATGAAAGCATTTAGCAGAAGTCTGAAAAGCAATAGCCTTGTTTTATACATACAGATGGTACTAAAGCTGCTGGTTCACTTCTGGTATCTTCCCAAAAATCAGGTATCATATCTACCATTTTATAGAGACAGTAGATTTAAAGAAATTGCTTCCCAGACAGGGATTTTAATTATTTTTCTTTTTCAGCAGAACAGGATCTCATTCCATTAATTATGTCACATAAATTCAGAATTGCTTCAGTCACCATTAGGTAAAAGTTATGGTGGTAAGTCAACAAAAAATAAGCATCATTTGGCCCTAGAACAGCTCACAGGCTCCTACAGCCATAAAACTTTTTCCATCACGGAGACACTGTCAAAAAGGTTTTCTGATTTATGTGTGTGTACATAAAAACACACTCTGCACAAGCCTTAAGAACTACAAGACACTTTTTCCGCCGTTTCACATTTTTTCGTGAAATTGCTACAAACTCTAAGGAGGCTATCACCTCGGAGCAAGAAGTACAGCTCCTCTCAGCGCCTGTAAGCCTGACAGGGGCACCAAGAAACACACACACTGCCATGCACCACAGCTGGTCTCAGCACGCAGAGCTGCCCACCCGGCCACCAGGTGCTCCCTGCCAGCAAACGCCAGCACTTGAGGTTCTTCCATCCTACCGTTCTGTACCACTCTGCCGCGATTCCAAGAACAGCCATCGGTAACAGAACCATTAACATGAGCTTATTTCTTCAGCTCCTGAGCTACCAAACACCACCAGTGAAAAACACATCCCAGAACGGCTTTTTCTGTGTTTCAGACGTGACATTTAAGAACGCAGTAGAAAAATCCTCTAAGAAACATCCTTCCAACCCTCATGATTATATTTTAATAAATTAGCTCGAATTAAAACCTACGAGGACTTGCCTTTTTCCAGGACTTCAGGGACACGTTATTTGGTACACACGGCAGCAGTGCCGCGCCGCTCCCGGCCCCACACCCGCGCGCTGACAAGTCCTTCCACCCGTGGGGCACACAGCGGGCAGCAGCGCCCAGGCGGAGATGCGTAGCGGCAGCCGGGACCGACCCCGCCCGGCAGCCCGGCACATCCCGGTTGTCATCCCAGCGATGCCGGGGGCGCGGCAGCAGGGCGCGGCCGCCAGCCTCGACGCCCGGAGGGGATGAGGGAGAGCGCAGCTCCGCCGCCAAGCCGGCGCCGAGCCGGGCCGCCTGAGGGACGGATGCTTCGGGGTCCCAGGGCCCGCGCTCCAGCCCAGGAGGGAGCACTCACCTGCGAGGCTGCCGCCCGGGAGGCTGAGACAGAGCAGCAGCAGCCACAGCAACCGCCCCGGGTGCCCGCGGCAGAAGCCGGGCAGCATGCCGCCCCGCCGCCGGCCTCCTGCTGCCGAACGCGCCCCGAGCAGCGCCCCGGGGCCGCCCCGCCGCCGTGTAGGCAGCCAGCAGGCGGACGGCCCGGGCCCCGCAGTGGGCCGCGGCGGCTCCGAGGAGGGGGGGGGGGCTGGGGGGGAGAAAAAAAAAAAAAAAAAAAAAAAAAAAAAAAAAAAAAAAAAAAAAAAAAAAAAAAAAAAAAACACGACCCGCAGCCCGTGAGCAGGGCAGACGTCAAGCGGCAGCGGGTGAGCCACGCCGCGCGGAGAATCCCCGCGCCGGTTTTATGGGCGGGAGGGCGTAGGTGGGAACGGTAGGCAGAGGGGGGCTCCTCCCGCCTCGGCCGGGCCGCGCCGAGGGCGGTTATCTTCGCGGCGCTGCGGCGTAATGGTGCAGCTGCCGCGAGGCCGCCCCCGCCCGAGGGGAGCTCGGCGGCAGCGCTGGGTCGGCTCCCGAAGAAAAGAGCGCGGCCTGCGCTGCCCTTTGCCTGCTGCTCTGCGCGGCCCCGCTTTGAGGGTCAGTGGCTTGCAGGCAGCTGGGTTATTCTGTATAAGAGGAAGGGCTGCGCAGGGCTCCCCGCTGAATGTCCCGGGCCGCGCTGCAGTGCTAGGGGAGCGCTGTTTCTAACTAGTGTTTTCAGGGCTTGGCTGCTGCAATCAGGAGCCTTTAATTGCTCAGATACCTTAATGCCTATACAGTACTACATACATGTAAATGAAGACACTTATGCATTGAGATGTATATATGGTTGACTTAAAAAAAAAAAAAAACAGTTTGGATTCTGCAGTATAAAACCTAGCCAGGTGGCATTCTTCGAAGAAGAACCTTCGGGGTGGGGGACGTGCTGCATCCTTCCTACTAAGACACAGTTATTGCAGCTGATAGAGAAGTAGAATTGCGCTCAAGATTTGTATCAATAATGCAAAAAATCTTGCTGCAATGAAGCTGGTACATCAGCATAGCTCTCCCATGCTGGCAGAGCAGTAGGAGTTTATGCAGAGCAGGTGTAAGTCAGGTGCCCCACATGCTGATTTTCCAGCATTACACATCTGAATTTCTGCATATCTGCTGCTGTCCATGTCCCCTGACACCATTACAGTCCTTCATATTAAAACTTTCCGTCATAAAACCCTGTAAGAAATAGAACTAACGGCAAAGGACTGAGAACAGAATTTTTTTCCTTAAACCCATTGTATATGTCTGGTAAAAGGCTTGGGATTCCCACTGGCTGTACAGGGCCACATACAGGTAGGAGCGTTTTGTGACACTGTGAGCATGAATGTCCTCTATACACTTGGGGCATTAGGATGGAATCTTCACTGCTCTGTCTCTAATGTTGTTTTGCTCATATATATATATAGTCAATGCACAGTGATACCTGTACAGCAGTTAAGCCTCTGTTTTTGAAACTTAGCTACAACCCAGAGTTCTCTGGAGCCATTTGACAGATAATACCAGAATGCTCTGCGATTGAACCCACAGCTTTGTCAGCCTGCTACAACAGCACGGAATGATGGGATTCAGAGAGAATACAGCTCCAGATAAGGCTGGTCAGGAATGGCAAATTTATTCAGCTTTTAATGGAAAAAAAAAAAAAAAGGTATGTGGAGCTTGAAAGGTCTTTAATTTGGACCACTTAGGGCTGAAGAAACTTGCTTCTTTGACAGGTAAGAAGAAAGAAAAAAAAAAGGAAAAGAAGGCTATGCCCACTGTCTTAAGACATGAAGGAGTTCCAAATAGCTCTTACTGAAATGGTGGGACAGGCAGGTGTGTAGCATCCTCACTGTAGGAGAGAGAAGAAAACCTGATGTTTAGCTGATTCAGCTGTTAGGTATGCAGCACCTTTTGGTGCAGCAGATTTTATCCACCTGAAAACTGTGGCCAGGTTAATGTTGGGCAAGTCTATGTAGAAGTCTATGGCTAAGGAGCCAGCTGGCAGAAATGGAGTTGCTGGGACCATCTGACCTGGGATCTAGCTGTAGCCTTTTCAGGTATTGCACAGTGGAAACTAGCAGTTCTGGTACATCGTTTGAGTGATTGTACAGTATGTCCTGTTCAGGACTTTCCCACTAAGTTATCTTGGATAGAACATCAAAGGAATCTGATAGCATGCTGAATGTCTTTGCAGGATTCCTTCTCAACTCTGCTTCATGGCTCATTTCCTAATAGTACATCCCACCCTTATCTTACTGGCTGCATGGGAAGAAAAAGAAATTGTTAGACTACTCCTAAGTGAGCTGTTGTTTTCTGACACTCATGTTATGAGACAAAGAAGCCACAAAGCAACGGAAGGGGGAGAAAGCAAAAACAGGAAGCAGAATTTAGAGGAACCGATGAAGCAAAAAACGTAACAGCACTGTAGGAGTTTCGCTGCTCTAATGTTTGTTTTACCATAATATGCTGTACTTGATGATTCCCCAGTACTAATGCTGAATTGCTAGATCAGTGGAAGTGTTGGAATAAGAGACTTTAGAAATGATAAGGTCAGTGATAGCAGATTGTGAGAAAAGTAAATATTGGGGGCATTAAAAAAGATCAAATCTTGTTACTTGCCTGTCTTTTGAAACACTGACAGGTGAGTAATTAGGAATTTCAGAAATATATCCCTATCTAAACTTTAAGTAATAAGACTAATCTACTCAATCTATAGACATGCACAGTGTTTTCTTCTTTCTCTAGCTCATTCTTTTCTCTCCCTTCTAGAAAGAAATGTTGTCTTCTTCTCTGCATGTAATATGAGCTGCATTGGAGCAAGGATTTGTATGTTGAACCATACTCTGGATTACAGTTAAATATTTGTATTGATAAAGCCTCTGTTAGGGAGGAAACTGGTGGTTTATTCATCTGGAAGTTCTTTGCTAAAAGTTTTCATGGCAGAAGGAAAGTAGATGAAGCTCTGAAAATTGCTGTGACATTTTAAGTATTGGCTGAAGAAAAATCCAGATTATAATTCATTGTAGTTCTTACAGCACCTTTTGTATCATAACAGCTTGCGTGTTCTTAAAGCCTACTCATTAGTCTTCATTTAATCTGTTAATAACTAAAGCAGTAAGATAACCAAGAGACATGAGTGATCCACCTGTTTCCTTGGCTGAAAGCTTTGTGAAATCAACTCAGATTGTGGAAAGGTGACTAATGCATGTGTGCAAGAAGAATAGGAAAAAGGAAGAAGCAATCAAAAGTGACTGCACACCTCTTGGGGAAGTTACAACTGTTTCAGGGTTGGTGCTTTGTTGCTTTCAGCAGCCAAAGCTAAATCATCAGGACTTAGCTAGATTTTTCTAACTTTCAAGGAACTTCAATGGGGAGGCAACCTTTGGTTAAAGATGGGAACTTTTTAGAGTGGAAAAGTATGGTAAACACTGGCAAATGGGAGAAAATGGTAGAATTAATTTAATTAAGGCCAAGAGCTAAATTTGCAAAGCCAGGAACTATGTGTTACTAAACTGCAGAGCACTAACAGAAAGATGTGCAAGCGTAGATGCTGTGCTATGTCTAGATAAGATAAACTAAAAGGGGAGAACTCCTGTGTTTCTGAAAGCCAAAGCAATATATTGAATGCTAGTAGTACAAGACTACAAAACTGAATTTTATTGTCTTCCCCAAACATTTATCTTTGGCTTGCTCTCTCTGAAGGATTTAACTGAACTGACCTCTTGGCTGGATTTAAAATTACAGGCTGATTATGCAATCTGCATACTCTTCAATTGCCTACTCTGCAGTGTCTGTATACTCCTGAATGGCTGTGGGTCCCGGTATCTCCTGTCACCTCCTAGCAGGCAATTTGCAAGATTAAGTGTATAATCTCAATTGAGAATTCATCCCTTTATGAAGTGCTTTAATGTTGTTTGCTTGGATTTGAGCTGTAGATGATAAAAGTTTTGGTTGTTCTTAAATTTTGGTTTGCTTTCAGTATTGATTATTGGCTATGCTGATCGTACAATGATACCATTTGTTAGTGTGTAGGTATTAATTTTGTGTAAGGGTGCAGATTAGGCAGTACAGGTCAGGAACGGCTTTGTGCACGTGGCAAGGTACTTTAATCAGCAACTGGCAACTAGAATATCAGCCAAGTAGATTTTTGGCTAATAGTTCTTTTGCCTCCCTCCCCCCCCCCCCCCAAACCTGAACAAAACAGCTATTTTTAATAGAAAACATAATGGGAAAAGACTACCTAGTTTAAAACAGAACTTAATTTGAAACCTTCCGTAGGGACATCTAAAAGATTTTGTATGGCTTGTTGAAGTGGAAATAAAGCAAGCAGCTCAACATCCCACACTAGTTCGCTCACCTCCACTCCTGTAATGGGGTGTGGGAGAGAATTGAAAAGTACAGGAACTTGAGATAAGGACAGTCTAATTAGAAAAAAAAAAAAAAAAAAGCAGCAAAAAGAATGAACAGAATTAGTGGTGCACAAAGCACCTGCTGACTTATGTGCAGCCAGTCTCTGAGCAATGCAGCCCTCAGCCAACTCCCCCAACTTTATAGTTCTGTCCCCTGCCAGCTCCTTGCACACCCCCAGCCCCTCGCTGGCGGTGTGAGAAGCTGAAAAGTCCTTGGCTCTGTGTAAGCACTGCTCAGCAACAGGTAACACATATGTGTGTGATTAACAGCATTCTCATCCTAAATCCAAAACATGGCACTGTACCAGCTACTAAGAAGAATGTTAACTTTATCCCAGCTGAAAGCAGTATCACTGGGTTTATTCTGTAGGCTTTTGCTTCAAAATGTTCAGAAAATATTTTAAATGTTTCAAGGAAGACCAGATTTTGAGGGAAGTAATATGTTTCATTACAGTACTGTACCTGGAATAAGTAAGCCAGCCTCTGATCTGAATACAACTGGAGAATGGTTATTATGCATGATTTTTACTATGCTGGAGTCATGCAGCTGAAAAAGAAGATTGACTAATCAGTTTTGGAAATATACGATCTTTAAGGTCTCGTACAGTGAAGCCATTCTGAGTGTTTCTTCTTCATGACTTCTGCATTTTTCCTATCCAATAAACTCTTGGGAATAGATTTTGTTTGGCTAGAAAGATAAAAATCATGAAAGGTAAAAATAAAGATAAAAATCATTCTTGTATACTTTAAGCTGTACAGGAGAATCTCCTCTGCTGTGCTTCTGTACTTGCTCAGCTATTAGTAGCAGTCAGTGGGAGCAATGAAAAGGCTGGTGAGGCTGAGGTCTTGTTTACATTGTTGAAATTAGGGTATGTGTGGTTCCTGCTCTGTGGGAAGTCATCTGTGTGCTACAGGAGGTAATGCTTTTCTGGCTTTGTGTTTTTCTTGATTGCATGTTGGCCGTCTACTTCAAGTGACCTATTTTATGGCTTTTTTCCGCCGCAGTTTTTTCAGGTAGTTGATACAAACCCAGCTCCTGTGAATTTAATTATTTATGTATTGATCAATTAATTAATTGAAATATGTTTCTAACACTGAAGATGAGACCTGAAACACAGCGTAAAATAAACAAGGAAAGTGGCCTAAGGCTTATTGATTTTATTGCTGATAAAGGGAAGTCATTTAAGTCAAACAGCACTCCATATATTAGTCAACTTTGATAAACTTTAGAAAATCCAACTATTATAGCATCCTTTCACCTTTAAGATTGTTTTTCATTTAATCTTTATCTGTTTTAGAAGAGGAAAAGAGAGCTTCAGCAAAAAATTTCAGAAAGCTATGTAGCTAAAACTAATGTCCTTTGTAATTTCAAAACCATGAGAGTCAGAACAGTTTTTATTAGTCTTGCTTTTTAATGTTTAGTATGTAGTGAAACTACATTTTCAAGCTCTTATTTATAAACATGTAGCATAGAAAATTCTCTTCCCTCTTAAATGAAAGTTTTTTGGGTTTTGCTTTTTTTTTCTGAAATCATAGGACTTTAGAAGTGGGACCTTCGTGAAAGAGAGAAAAAAAAGAAAAACAGAAGGATTGCCAAAGTTATGATATAATGTTTTGTTTTTTACTGTCTGCAGAACTGTAGCCAAAAAAGGAGAACTGTGCTGTCTTATCATCAATTCATAACATCACAGAACACTGGTAAGATGTGCCCTTGTAGTTACCAGCACAGAAGCCAAGTCTGCAGTCTGTAGCATTAAGAATGCCAGGAGAGACTCTGGATGTCAGTGTTCACTCTCCTAAAACTTAAGCATCCGTATATGCGTTAACAGAATCACACCACTCTAGATAGCACAAATGTACCCTGGAATCTGCATACTACAGTAATTTACCCATACCTCTTGTACCACACTATTTCTGTCAAAGGGAATATTCAGTTTCAGGGTTTTTCACAGTGATCATTCTCATAGCTTTAATTCAGCCACATGTAACATACTAGGTAGAGAGCTGTTGAAATACTCTCTGAAATGGTGCGTACTCAGAATTTAATAACTTCTTACTTTAAGAAAATAAAATTTTAAAAAATATTGACCTAGAGGGAGGCAGTGTCTTTTTTCTTTGTCAGGGAAGAAAAGCACCATTCTAGAGCCTGCCAACACTTCTAGTTCTTTGCATGCTGGAGACCTTTCAGAAATCCATTGTTTTTCAGCATGCAGTTCTTTTCCTCGTAGTAGTAAAAAATGCATATATCAAACAGAGTTATACAAAGGAAGAAAACCGTCAGAACTCTTACAAGGAAACTTACATTTTCTGCAGTAATGAGGAGGATCAAGAGTCAATTTTAGCACTTCTAGAATTTGTGGAGTATACATTCCTACATAACCACTTTCCCTTGGTACACTCTCTTTACTTCTGCTCTGGAAACATTTTCATCCAGAGCTGTAAACTGCTCCATGAAGCAGTGTCCAGTGGGATCTGTGAGAGAGGAACTACTGGGCTATTTTGCAGTCACCTTACGTATCCATGTCATCCTATTAATACATAAATTTTATTAGACACTGGTGAAAATGGAGTTTAAGTGCCTTTTTCAGCTGAGCTTATGTCACACCAGGAAGGTTCAAAGATGAACTTCTGAAGGTGACTATTTAGCAGCAGATTTTATGTGGGAGGCATTTTTCATAAAGGATTCATCAGGATTCTAATATAATTTGTATGATGTTATCAGTATTTCTGGGAAAAATACAGATATATTGCTAGGTGAAAGAAGCCTTAAGCACATTTGTATTTAGGATGTTAATTTAAAAGTTAAAAAGAAATTTAATAGGGAGATTGTAGTTTTTTTGTTTGATTCTGCTGTTGTTAATATATTTTGAAATATTTCTGCACTCAGTAAGCTCTGGGAGGATTAAGCAAAGGTAACTCACCCTGAGTTCTACCTTTTAGTACAGCAATAAAAAAAATAAAAGATTATCCATGAAAAGAAGAATATGTAGAAGATACTAGCAGTGAAAAATCTGCAAAGACAGTATAAATTTCTTCAGTGATAGCTGATACCAACTTTTCTTGGCTGACCTGACAAGTTTATTTCAGGCTTTACAAATCCTACAAATGCCTCGGAAAAAAATACATATTTTTATCCTTCGTTGTCCCAGCTTCTGCTCCAGTTAGTTTTACCTTCTCTTGGTTATGAGAATTACTGGAACTAATACTAAATTGTATTGAAGAATTTCAGTTTACACTGTTAAGACTTAGGGTTTTTTTTTGTTGTTGCTGTTTTTGGTTTTGTAATTATTGCATTTTGATTAATTCCGTTTCAAGTTAGTATTGCTGAGAGAGCTTTTTGGAAGAAAAAGGTTTGGTTTTTTTAATAAATCAGATGAAAAGAATAAAGTAGTAAATTATATCTCACAATGGTAAGACTTTAGAAAGCATATTACTAAGGGTTGCTTAATTTTTTTATTGGAAATCAAGGTTTCAGAGAATAATGTAAAGTTGGGTCATTCTGACTATTCAGATGACATATGCCTCTGGCTGATTTCTTGTCTTACTGGAAACAAGTCCGTCAGAGGAAAATGTGATCTATGTACATGGACCCCATTCCCATGCTTAACACCATTTAGTATGTCCTCATGTCAGCTTTGTGGGTAATTTTAACTTGAGAGAGAAACTAAGCAGCTCACCTGAGATAACACTGGACAAGTGATATGCTTGACTGTTCTTTTCTAGCTTCTTCTGCCTTGTACTTTTGATTCCTTGGGATAGAGCTGGATAAGTAGAAAAGGCTGCCAAGGGTGCAATGAAAAAGTCAGAGGCATTCTTTACTGACCTATTTTATTACACTTCTTCCTTTTAGAAGAGAACAAGCCATGCCCTTTGTACAGCCAGCATGTTTGGACTTGGCTAGGGAGGAATTTCAGTTGCCACCTCTAACACTTAGCACAGGTTGCAAAATGAACATCTGACAGCTATGTGAACATGGGGATTTCATGCAAGCAAAAGTCTGAATGCTTTTATACGTTGGCATTATGTTGGAAATAGGAGTCAAAATACCAGTAGCCTGAAACATTCCTATTGTGCAACAGGTTCATTATCCTTTAGGATTTCTGTGAGGAATTTTATTGTAGATCTCCAGGACTTGATGGTTACAGGTCTTCTGAAATTACAGCTACTGTAGTATATTGATAGGAAAAAGGCTACTGAAGCTGAAACTTCTTAGAGTGATATCTTTTCTGGATTTTAAAGATAGGTAACGCCCAGTTTTAGTTTAAAAGTGGCATGTTCACTACTACTTTGGACTGTCCTGGGATCTTCAAACCAGAAGTAAAATTTTAGTTGTAGTTTCTTACTGGTACGGACTGAAATATGCCTGAAAGTTTCATAAAAATTATTTAAATCTTCTTACAAAGTTGCTAGAACAAAGCCTTTTAATTCTAAATTACTTTGTGGCTTTTTTCTTCTCTTGATAATACACCCTTGAGGATGATTGTGCCTCACTATTATAACACATCAAGCCAGAGGCAGTGCAGATATTAATTACATTATTCTAAAGTCATCATTAAATAGTTTGTACTTCACGCAGACACTGTGACCTCCATGCAGAAAGTTAATTGAACTTAGTAGTAGGAAGGTAGGAGACTAGATTGCAGAAGTCACTGCTTGAAATCTGCGACTAGAGTAGCTGGAAAAGACATGGTCTTCTTTTCATATGCCTTTCTTAGCCACTGTTCTACTTAATCTCTGTAAGGGAAAAACTGACTCTTGTATGGCTGCGGACAAACTTCCTGTATCATCTACTGCAACCCAGTTTGTCAGTGCAGCATAATTCATCACTATTTCTGCAGCTTCTCTGAAGTACCATCGCTGAACTAGATCAAAGGCAGCTCTTATTACAGCACAGTATTTTCCCAGCTGTTGTGTGCTGCAGAAGTTGCTCTGCCTGCTGAAACTCCATAGGTCACATCTTTACTTCCTAGTAGGAAAAAAAAGATTCAAGTGTATTTATTACTTTTTTTTTCAGTTCCCCCTTGTAGAACATATTAAAGAGTATGTTCATTCTTGAAGATGTTTTCACTCTTTACCAGACCTTCATGCATTGTGATGTCTCAGGCAGAAGTACTGCAGATGTTACTACTGCAGAAACTGAGATCCTTGCAAGGAAAGTTCATGTGTAGATAGACTTACACGTGGGAATGTGATATTGTCAATATAAAACTTTATTTAATCTCACAAATAAATGGAGTGATGGGCTTTCTGTAAATTTCACACTCTTTTTTGCAAACTGCAAATACTAATTTCTTTTCAAGTACTCTTTGGTATTCTGATGATGTAGTAGAGTGGAGAACACTGTTACTGTCTACATTTTCCTGAAATGTACATTGCTTAACACACATGCAAACGAAACAAAACAAAACACCACACTTAGAGCTTTTCAAAAAAGGAACTTTTCAAAAGAGAACAGGATCTTGTAATGGCAACCTGAAGGCAACTGAAGCCGGAAACATCACGTTTTCCACTTCTTTGTCTGTATGCCAAGTATGCAGCTTATCTGATTCACAGTATGACTGTCCACATTTAGTCCTAAACAGGCATCCTCTGTAGTTCAAAAAAATTAAATGTCTGGGCTTTCCAAAAGGCAAAGTACAAAAGAGATGTATCTGACAAAGGGACTGGATTTCACTGGGAACTGGCCAAAATTTTTTTCAGAAGATTTCTACCAGTGCTATGAAGGAGCATTTTTATTTTTCTTGTTCAGATAGTGTCTTTGTGCAGCATGTGCTTCTTTCCCACTCCTGCAGTAGAAGCTAGAGAATGTTTATGAACTGCACATTTATTTCTTGCTCTCTGGGTGTTACTTACACGTGATGGCTTTTGCCTCTTTGTGTGTATGTATGAGCATAATTTGAATGAAGAAGCACAATTGTCAATTATATTTCATACTGGGGAAGAAATGTGAGTATCATCCCCTTAATGCTAGGTTTATATAAGTCTATATAGTTTTTTTCTTTATCACAATTCTTCCTACATACACCTAGAGAGAAAATGCTGTCTGTACAATACTATCAGATCTTGAGCTACAGCACAAAAATGGCTTATAGGAAACATGTATTAGATTTTTCACAGTGTCTCTGAGGCAGCAGTTACACTAAGCAGTAGGCACTGATCAGAGAGCAGGCTTGGGATCACAGAAAGCAGTAGTGTGTCACAGAAACAGTCAAATCTTGCCCAAAGTCCATGGACAAGCATGGGTGAACTTGGACCTGAGTGCAGGTTTGTGTCTTTATCTGCAGTGCAGTGTAGACATATCCAGAACAAGCCGTGTTTATATAAAACCCAGCTAACAAGGAATATGCAAATCTTGCTTAAAGCAAAATAAGAAAACTTTATCCAATGCAAAATTAACTTTTTGTATGGTAATGACAAGTCATTAGTTTCCCTTCATAGATAACAGCAGTACACCCTGGGGCACAAATTTTCAGGGAGGAAAACCTCCTCTGAATATCTCTGCCTCTGCAACTTCAATGCTGATATCAATCAGCTGACATGGAGACAGGATAGATGGGTGGTGTCAGATATTTTACTTTGTGGAAAGGTGGTCTATGCTCAACTGGGAAATAAATCAAATTTTGTCATTGTATCTTCCACTAAACTTATGTTTAAATTGGAGTCTGTGTTTTACAGCTTAGTGAGCTCTGTTAAAATAATAAGAGGGAAAAGTACAGATATCTGCAACAATTGATGGGTGATTTAAAGTCATCTATAACAGAAATAACTGATACTTATTAATAAAAAGCCTCCTCCTTTAAAGACAACAGAGAGTAATTTCCATCTCAAATTAATGCAGAATCTGCCATTCTCTGTGAGTTCTCTCCAACTCTTGTTACGAATATTTATCAACATTCTGACAGAAAATCAGAAAACAAAATGGAATAGGCTTGAACCTCTTTGCAGTCCCTGCTGCAGTTTACACAGTACATGCTCTCCTGTCAGGGTAGCACGTCTGGAGCTGAGTGCTCCCTCACGAGCTGGAGCGATATCCTACTCCTGGCACGCCATCTAGTTTCCTCTGTAATTATGACTAGAAATCTACTCGGAATAGATCCACCCCTCTCGAGGAGCTTGATCTCCTTCTGGTATTCAACATAAACTGGGAATCTCCAGAATCCCAGCTCTGTGCAAAAGTGGAGCAGTCTGCAGCAAGTCACTAAGCTGCCCTGACTGCCCTGCAGCCCAGCTCTATTTGGGACAGCAGCTGTGTGGAACTAAAGCTCTCATCCCTGGACCAGGCTAAGTGTGTGCTGTGAGCTCACTCCTGAACATTAGTTCCTTTGTTCCTACTTGTCTTTGAGACAGGAGGCTAACTCTTGGGACAACAGTGTCTGGCACTATTTTAAACACAGCTAACAAATTGATAGCATTTTTCTATTATAATAAATAGTTTTCTTTCTTTCCTTCTTTCCTTCTTTCTTTCTTTCTTTCTTTCTTTCTTTCTTTCTTTCTTTCTTTCTTTCTTTCTTTCTTTCCTTCTTTCTTTCTTTCTTTCTTTCTTTCTTTCTTTCTTTCTTTCTTTCTTTCTTTCTTTCTTTCTTTCTTTCTTTCTTTCTTTCTTTCTNTCTTTCTTTCTTTCTTTCTTTCTTTCTTTCTTTCTTTCTTTCTTTCTTTCTTTCTTTCTTTCTTTCTTTCTTTCTTTCTTTCTTTCTTTTTTTTGATGTAGCCTCCAATTAGTTCCAGTTTCCTACAATGTTTTGTTGTCTCAATGGACACTTACACATTTAGTCTCTTTATTGTTTCAGTTTAAAACCAAAATGGATGTGCAGCCTATGCTTGCTTTCCTCCTTCTGAGCTGTTTCTTCTCTTACTTAGAACACATCTAAAAATGAATAATCCATTTGTTTTTAAAAGTGCTAAAATTATCTCTTAATAGAGTGGAAGAATGTTGTGGTGTTAAAAGCTTAGAATGCAATAGGATTTCATAGTGCATTATATAAAGTACTGGATACATTTATGAAGGTAACAGCATTCACTCATTACAGAGACAGGCTGGTTTTGAACTACTGACCTGCAAGATAAAAACGAGATGGGATCATTCTCTGGAGATACCTAATGTACTGTCTAGTTTTCAATGTAAAAAAAAAAAAAAAAAAAAAATTAAAACCTTATCAAGACACCAGCAAATACTTACAGAGAAAAAAAAAAAAAAAAAAAAAAAAAAAGTGATCAGTGATCCTTGGAAGAAGAACCTGCATGTTTAATTGTTTTGGGAGATTTATTTTGTTTTGTTTATTTATTTATTTCTGAGCAGAGGGGACTAGAGTCAGGTGAGACTAATTGTGGCAAATAAGATTATAGTCATAACAAGAATGTTCATAATAACTGAATTTTACTGATACTATGGACTTCTGATGGGTCAGTTTTCTCATATTGTTCTACTGAGTATTACTTGAAAGTGTTGAAGCTATGATACAATATAAAAGACATTTTTTAAATAAGTACTTTATTGAATAGGTAGTCTAAAAGGAGTCGTGGAGAGCTTACAGTCAAATCAGAGGTGAAGGTTAGAATAAGAAAGGAACTGTGTGTGTTTTTACAGGGTTTTTTTATTCCCAGATCTGACTGCAATTTCTGTATTGATTACTTCCACAGTGAACTCTAAGAAAGAAGCAGAAGTGGCAGAGAATTTCAAAGAAACAACAGATACATTGCAGTCATGGAGAGGAGCTAGTACTATCACAAAGAAACAAAATAACTGTAGTTAAACAAAGTGTTTTCAGCAAAAGGTGGAAAAGTAGATAGATTTTCAACTGTCAGTAAATAACGTGTGTCATAGCCTTGCATTTTTTTCATCATGAAACATGGGCATTGTAAGGAGTATCTTTCTTTTTGATAGCAAGCTGTAAGATGATAAATATTGATTATATGACTAGATAAAGAAGTGTAAATGTTCTAACGTGGTTTGTGAGATCTTTTTGCTGTTGTTTCTGATAGTGCTTAGATCACTTAACGTTTTTCAACCATTATTCACCATCTATCATAACAGTAAGTTAGACATCTGAGAGGATACTGAATAGTATCTGATGGCAAAGATTTCTTTCTGTAGCAATCAACAGGGAATGAGGAGATGGCCTTAGAACTGATCCCTCGGCTCCATGATTGCAGTGTTTTACTCTTTTCCCTTCAAGGCGAGAAAAGTTGTGACTTGAGAAAGTCGTGCCTCAGTGTAAGAATCAAGTCCTTTTTTTCTGTCTTAGCTTGTACTATGCTCTCTCTCTGTTTGTAATTCAAATGTTTTTCTAAATTTTATCTCAATGGCTTATTTTCTTGGAGCAAGGAAATTCATGTTCATGTACCGCACAAGAAAATCTGCTCACCTACCTTCATGCTGAATTTAAAACTGCCTATTCAGTACTACAGTACTCACTAAGTTTTTATGCTTGCAGTCTGTCATCATTTGTATTTTCAGAGGCTCCCATGCCCCCACCCCTCACCAAGGGGCTGTCATTTCTCTTCCCGAACCCTCAGGCTTGTCCTGACATTCTGAAGAGCTTTGTTTTCTTAAAAAAAAACAAACAGATTCCCATCTGACTCAGGTCCAAGACTGAAGACAATGCTCTTATTTTGTAACTACTTGGCATTCTTTGTGAATCTTTTCATTGTTTTATAGGTGTGCTTGTAGAGACACTTCAGAATATATTAATTTCCTTAAAGATGAATGTAAAGCAATCTGCTTACGGTACTAAAAGTGCATAACTAGGTACTACAAGCTAGCTCTCAAGGCAGGAGTTATTGATACCAACATCTCACTACAGCACCTTACAACATTTATAATTAGAACCAGTGTAGGGACCTCTCTATCTCAGGGGCTGACCCTGACCTGAACTGGTTGATGAATGAGAAATTATGAAATTGTACTATCTCCATATCCAGGGTGGAATAAAATCCCCTTGCCAAAAGGGCACTGACAGAAGATGTGCCTTTCCCTGGGGAGGCCTCCAGCCTAACCCTCCCTCTGCCATTGCTCTTACTTTTATCACAGCATAATTAAAGATTAATTAGGGCAAGGAGACAGACTGAAAGGAAGCCTGAATCTGTGGTCAGACACTCAGTAGAGATTGACTGAAGGAACTTTTAAGTCCCATTTATGTACTTTGTTCAGTAACTGTTCTTGAAAAAGTGTTGGGAATCCAATTTTTCATTTCATTTTTATTCCAAATTTTCACTTTAGACTGAAAATGTTATATGGGAGATATCAAATCACGTTTGTCCTGTACTGAAAGGTGTCCTGTCATCAAAAGCAGCCCTGGTGAAGGAGAAGATGCTGATCCCCACCCCTGAAGTGTGCACGGCACCCTCAGTAAACCAGGCAGCTGAGAGCACAGATTAGAAAATGAGCATTTCCTTGCAGACCAGAATGCAGAAGGAAGTAGAGTATGGAGGTGGAGGCAGAGCCTTCCTCTTCCCACACGAGACCCATAACATCATGCAGGGCATAGCCCCACACTGCTGTTTTGCCCTCTGCTTGGCTCTGGCAGGGCTGCCTGGAGGGCCTGGGCTGGCAGGGCTGGGGATGGGCACTCTGACTAGAGTCTGCCTCTTTCAGATACATTTTCATTTCTTATGCTGACATGGCAGATAGCCTGGGTGGAGGGGCATTTCTGGGGCAGCCCATGAAGACCTGCAGGTGCTGGTTGCAGACAGTACTGCCTTTTGTGTGTTAAGCTCTGCTCCAATCATTACATTGGAGTTTTATCTGATGACCGTTTTATTGAAAACAAGCTTTGGAGGAAAAATTAGGAAAAGGCCCTTGTGAAGTGAAATTCCTTTAATGTTACTGCTAGCCACTGAAATTCAGTAAACAAACAGGGATCATGGGTGGTTGGGCGACCTGGCTGGTAGGGCTGGCACAGGGCATCTCCTGGGCATGGGATACCTTGCAGAGGGGATTTGGCACAGTGGCTCTTCCTGCACCTTATGGCAGTGTCCGATCAGCTGATCATTAACCTGGCTCCTAGACAGACAGTGGGGTTGTCCTCTGGCTGTTCCACAGGGAGCAAATGTCATAGGTCTGGCAACATCAGGAAGCAAGCTGGTTCTTAGCAGCACTAAAGGAAAATCCAGCACACTGGAGCACTTGCATGGATTACAGTGGACACTGGCCTGGGGAGCTGAGCACATCAGTCTATCAAAAGGATGATGTGCAGAACTGGCACCCTGTGGTGTTGGTATGTTTCCAAGATAAGGTGCCAGCTAAACTGTACTTTCAGGCTGAGTAGCTAATACCTTTCTAACAATTACATGCAGGACCTCTCGCTTCCTTGGATCCATATCAGTTTATACTAGCTAACATTTGATTGTTACATATCCCCTAAGGGTTATGTTTTCTCTAAAGGACTCATATAATAATCTATTAAAAAAGATAGTCTTTCATTGCCTTGACACAGGCAAACACTTTGTTGTTATCATTGTGAATCTCCTCAAAACCACAGCATGTTTTACATAGTTTTAAAATGACCATTTTTGTTCTCATTCAGGGATGGCTAGATTTAGTATCACTCCAAGATTTTATTATTTTATCTAAGGAAAAAATGGTAAAGGAGAAACATGGTAGTTTTTATTCATTTAAATAAGATTTTGTTCTCTGAAGCAGAGCAATGAATTCTTACTCCTGACATATAATTGTCTGAAATAAAATAACCTTATCTACAATTTTACTGCTTTAACAATTCTTGGAGTAAACATATACCTGTATATACAATTTGCTCACCTACTACTCTTAAGCCTCTGTAGGAACTGCGTATGTTGTACAAGTCAGCATTTTCCCTGTATTTTTATGCATCTAATTTGTCGTCAGCTTATACCTCTTTAAGGCTTGGCAATTATTTCAACAGCAGTCTCTTCCAGTTGCAGTTTTCCCTTCAAAAAACATTTTTCCTTCCTCAGGCTTCTTGGTGAAAAACAAAAAGGTGTAGAGGCAGAAGTGTTATAAAGCAAAACAGATGGCATTTCAGTTTCAGAGGATTTAGTGCCGCTTGAATGTAATGTTAATTGTCCTGTAACCCAGTTGATTTCATATGCTACGCTGAAAATCAGCCAGACACTTCCAGGAGGAAAGATTTTCATGTCATTTAGGAAGGTATCAGTAAAGTAACATACAAATAATAGAATAATTGGAGAGGTTGATCAGGACTAATATATCTAGTTAGCTAGCTTTGGGCTAGCTGGTGCTTTTAAAGACATCCAGTCCTTTCTATGACTATATTTAAATACTTCAAAAGAATTAAGGTGTTTTCCTCCAAGAAGGTAACAAGGCCAGCTGCCCATCTGAAGTGCCTCTACAGCAGTGCACACAGATTGGGAAACAAACAGAGGGAGCTGGAAGGCACTGTGCTACTGGAAAACCATGAGGTAGTTGCCAGTACCAGAACCTTGTGGTTTCACCACAGCTGGAATGTGGCTATTGACAGCTACAAGCTCTTCAGAAGGGACAGGTGAGGAAGGACAGAAGGAGGCGTTTCCCTCTACATCAAGGAAGGAATAGAGTGTGAAGAGCTATCCCTGAAGAATGACCACGAGTAAGTCAGAAGGCTATGGGTGAGAGTTAGAGGCAAGAAGGGGAGCCTTGTGCTTGGTGTCTGCTACTGATCGCCTGATCAAGCAGAGCTTGTTGATGAAGCCTTCTTCTGCCAGGTACAGGATCTTTAAGGAAGCTTTCCTTAGGTCACAAGAGCTCTTCATCCTCAGGTGGAGGAAATCAGGAAAGGAATGTAAAAGACTGGCATGGCTGAACTGGGACCTGCTGGTCAAACTGGAAAACAAGAAAAAAAATGCACAGGCAGTGGAAGCATGGACATGTAACCTGGGAGTAGTACAGGGATGCTGCTAGGCTGTGTAGGGATGGGGTCAGGAAGGCCAAGGCCCAACTGAAACTGGACTGGGCAAGGTGTGCAAAGATAAGAAAAGCTTCTGTAGGTACATCAGCCGGAAAAGGAAAGTCCAGAAGGGTGTACCCCCCAAGTGAGCAATACAGGCAGTCTGGTAACAGCGGACAAGGAGAAGGCTGAAGTACTCAACAACTTTTTTGCCTCAGTCTTCACGAGTGACTGCTCTACACACAACCCTCAAGTGAATGGTTCAGAAGGTGAGAACTGGGGAAGCGATGTCCCTCCCACTGTGTGCAAGGATCAGGTTTGCAACTGCCTGAGGAACCTGAAAGTCCATACATCTGTGGGTCCTGATGAGATATGTCCCAGAGTCCTGAGCAAATTGGCTGACATAATCGCCAAGACATTCTCAATGATATTTGAAAAGTCATGGTGAAGTCCCTGGTGGCAGGAACAGAGGCCATTCTGCACCCATTTTTAAGAAGGGTAGAAAGGATGACCCAAGGAACTACTGGGTCAACCTTACCTCTGTGCCAGGGAAGATCATGGAGCAGATCCTCCTGGGAGCTATGCTAAGGCACGTGGATGAGAGAGAAGTGATATGGGATAACCAGAATAGCTTCACCAAGGGCAGGTTTTGACAGACCAACCTTGTTGCTTTTTATGATGGTATAGCTGTGTCAGTGGACAAGGGAAGAGCCACTGATGTCATCTGTCTGAACTTCAGTAAGGCCTTTGACATGATCTCCCATTATATCCTTCTCTCCAGATTGAAAAGATATGAGTTTGATGAGTGGACTGTTAGATGAACAAGGAACTGGTTACAAAATTGTACCCAGAGAGTGGTGGCCAACGGCTCAAAGTCCAGATGGAGATCAGTGATGAGAGGTGTCCCTCAGGGTTCAGTACTGGGACTGATGCTCTTCAAAATCTTTATCAATTATATCAACAATGGGATTGAGTGCACCCTCAGCAAATTTGTGGATGTTACCAAGCTATGTGGTGTGGTTGACATACTCAAGGGACAGGATGCCATCAAGAAAGACCTCGACAGACTTGAGCAGTAGGCCCAGGTGAACTGCCTGAGGTACAACAAATCCAAGTGCAAGGTCTTGCACCTAGGTAGTGGCAATTTCCACTACCAGCAGAAGCTGGGGTATGTAAAGATAGAGCACAGCCCTGCCAAAATAGACCTGGCGGTACCTGTAGATGGCAAAATGGATGTGAGACAGCAATGTGCCCTTGCAGCCCAGAAAGCCAAAGTATCCTGGGCTGCATCAAAAGAAGCATGGTAGCAGGTTGAGGGAGGTGATCCTGCCCCTTTACTCTGTGCTGGTGAGACCTCACCTGGAATACTGCATTCAGATGTGAAGTCCTCAGTACAGGAGAGATGTGGACCTATTGGAACTCATCCAAAGGAGGGCCACAAAAATTATGAAAGGATGGAACACCTTCCCTGCGAGGACAGGCTGAGAGAGCTGAGGCTGTTCAGCCTGGAGAAGAGAAGGCTCCAGGGAGACCTGAGAGCAGCCTTTCAGTATTTAAAGGGGGATTGTAAGAAGGAAGGGGGCAGACTCTTTAGCAGGGTCTGTTGTGATGGGACGATGGGAAATGGTTTCAAACTAAAAGAGGGGAGATTTAAATTGGATATAAAGAAGAAGTTTTTTACTATAAAAGTGGTGAAGCACTGGAATAAGTTGCCCAGAGTGGTGGTGGACACCCTGTCTCTGGTGACATTCG
This sequence comes from Numida meleagris, assembly GCF_002078875.1. Lineage (NCBI taxonomy): Eukaryota > Metazoa > Chordata > Aves > Galliformes > Numididae > Numida > Numida meleagris. Next base: position 14,987,547 of record NC_034438.1, read on the forward strand.
AAGTCAGGATCAACCAGGCTCCAAGCAACCTGATCTAGCTGGGGATGTCCCTGTTCATTGCAGGCAAGTTGGACTAGATGACCTTTAAGGGTCCCTTCCAACTCTAAATTCCATGATTCTATGATTTAGAATTCTCACATAACTCAGCAGGCCTGAGTAACTCCAAGTACTGAAACAACAAGATACTAAGAAGATCTGGGCTAAGGCATGCCTCCCTAGCATAGTTTCAGCTATATTGTGTTTTACCAGAAAAAAAACTGCTTGTAGTTCATTTTGGAGAAGGAATAAAGTATATGCTACTGTGACAAATTCCGTAACTTTGGTGAGCTGATTACTTGGCATAATCAGTTTTATTTTCAGGGATCAACAGAATGATAATAGGGCTGAGATTCCAATTTCCTGAACAGGTATAAAAGAATATTAATATAACCTTAGAAGCAAAATCATTGTCTTCAAGGTAAAACAATAAATAAACAAGCTACCCTTGGTTATAATTTTGTGTGCTCTTACTACGTTCTTAACTGGCTCTTCCTTTGCACTCTTTCCCATTTTTTTTCTGTCATCACATTCATTTTTCATCCATTATTTAAGACTGTTAAAGTGTATGCAACAGACACTGTCAACCTCATATAAAATACAGAAGCAGTTGCCAGTGGAAATCTTGCATGTGCTTCTAAATTGGATAAGGTGTTTGCATCTTTTTTTAGGTCTCCCCTGCAGCATTATTAAGTAGAACAGATATCACAATGCAGTACAGTACAGTTTGTATATATGGGTGACTGTTTATTAACCACAAGATGATAGTTTAACAGAAACACCTCCTGCCTGGTTTTGCTTAAACCACAAGTGTTCATGTTTCCTCAGAAAACCAAAAGTGATTTTTCCTTTCTTCAGAATGGAAAATAACTGTGTATTAATGATCTAATTCAGAAAGAGGAGATCTCTCATATTATGAAAACATAAGCTAGTATTGCAAGATATATACAGCATGAATTTAATGAATGTGAAACTGTATTTGGGAAAAAAAGTTATCACGGGTATTTAACAATAATATTTTTTGAAAGATAATATATTAGTATTTTACTTACGAAGCACTATCAAATAAATTGTAATGTTGAACTATAACATCAAGTATAACATCAACTATGACTACAGTAAAAGAGGATCAGATTCCATCTGATCATATATCCTGTACAAGGTCTATAGGAGAATTGCTTCCATAACCTGAAAGCACTGGCCTTCAGCTCCGTGAATATATTCTATATATTCGTATATAGTTATATGAATGTAACTGTATTCATGCCTCTTGATGAAGATGTCACCAATTTTTGTTTCCCCCTCCTTCCTGATTTTGATGGAAATGTCTTTGCGCAACAGAGATTAAGCCATCTGTACCACTGCTTGCAGAGCACAGAGCACAGATCCTGGCAGTTAAGAGGAAGAGGAACAGTAAAGAGCTTAAGAAACTGCAGGCAATGGCAGGCAGAAATGAGAAGGTGGTCGGAGGCACCTACAGACTACCTGGAGGCTCTGAGGAAGTTGTGATTACCTTGTGACTCTTGCCAAGAGTCAAAATTTGGACAGGGGAGGTAGGTTTCAGAGCACATGCACGCACTTTGGTAGGACAGACAGCTTGCCTCTGATTGTTGGAGAAGCTAAGGGATGTACAGAAGCAATCAGCTTTCTCTGCAATCAGCTGTCCCCCACTTCTTTTGAATGCTGCATTATTTGCCATGTTCTCTTACCAGTAGCAGTGATCAGTACAGAGAGAGGTTTGGGAAGAAATTATCTAGAACTGAGCTTCTGCCATAAAATCATAATTGCTTAGAATAACAAAAAAGTCTAATGAGAGGTAACTTTTTAGTTAAAACCAAACCTTCCAATTCTGTTGTCCTTAGATACTTAGCACATTTCCTTTCCTGCTCACTTCTTATTTTATACATCTTACCCCATGCCTTCCCAAGACCTGAGTCCCACCAGTCTTTCAGAAGACCCCACACAAAACAAAATTGCACAGATCAACTTAATGGGCAGTTCTAGAACCCAAAGAATCCGTCTAGCCAAAAGGCAATTTTTAGCTTACTGAAATTTTGGACATATACAGCTTCACATATATGACTATATACAGAGCGTCAGCTGTCTAACTGAATAGTTCTGGTTATATACAGTTAGAGGGCAGTGGTACACACCCTACACAATTCTTTTCTCATTTGGCTGTGTATTATTTGTTATGTTCTCAGAGAAAATAAGAAAGCAAGGTGGGATTTAGCAAATCTTACCACTGTAAATCATTTTTATATTTTGTAGTATGAAGTTATGAAGCATGTACTCCTTTTATCCCTGTTATTTTTAGTGGTATATCTGAAAGTAAATACACAAAATCTTTTAAAAAAGCTGCAAGGCCGCATACTATATTTTATTCTTTGGACTCACTGGGAGAAACGTGATTCCAGTACCATGTTTTTACCAGTACAAAATATTTCAGGCTATGTGGATACATAGACAAAAAAAATAAAGCTTAATACAGCATCAGACAAAGAATAAATGCAAGGATATAGGTCTCCACACTCATTTCTTGCTGAAGAATTAGAAATGCTACATTACTTTCTTAAGAGGTAATACAGCCATAGGATAATACATCATTTTAAAATGTGAAAGGATTTAATGGGCCATATGCTTCTAAAGGAAATGAGTTTCTGAACTTGTGATCAAATGCTTCTGTGCCTTTTTTTTCTGCAGTATTTTTTCTGAATTATATTTATCACAAGTGTTGTTTAAAATAATTTATTGGGCAGTATCCTGCTGCTTCTCTCTGGATAGGAGGACAGAAGATTTAAAAAGGATTGCTTCTGTGGCTCATGCAGTCAGGGAGCTTGCCTGTCTAAATAAACATCAGTCAAAATGCTGATGTTTATTTAGACAGAAGGGTGGCCATGAGAAGGCAACTACTTTACTTGGGGCTCTGTTCTCATACACCTGTTTTGAGACTGCCATTTCTACTATCGTGGAACATATTCTTTCTTGCTCAGTTTGTATCCTTACCATGTGGCAACTACCCACCCTGCAGATCTGAGCCAACTTCATCATCGCTGTGGTGAATGAGGTAATTACATCACAGTTTTTGACCTTCTGTTCTCAAAAATTCCATTTTGTGATGAATTTTTGTGTCTTTCTTACATTAAGTGTTTAATGCAGTAAAGCTCAACTGGCATTGTTTAGGAACACTGATGTGAAGGGCAATATTCTGTACTTCGGTAGGTTTATCTTTTAGAACATAAGGTTTATTTTCCCACCTGTACAAGGGGTAATTAGACTACTTGACTGTAACAGTATATACGAGACCAGATTCAAGGTTGAGAAAATTCTCAGAGTAGCTGCAATCTATCAGCAGGGTCTGCTATGGTCCTATCCCCTCTCCTGAACCAGCAATATGCTTGAACCAGTTAATATGCTCTAATAAGAAACAATTGACTGGAAATTGCTTTTTCTAGATACTTAATTTTTGGTTTCATTCCCTGAACAAGCTCACTATGGGACTGCACAATAACCTATGCTGGCCTAAGAAAGGGGTATCAATCACCACCCAAGGTAGAAGGTAAGTGGACAGTAGAAGAGTGAACTTAATTTCTGAAATTTCAGCTTCCTTTTGGGTGTGGAAGAATGGTGGGAAATGAAGGCACTATCTTGTATAGTATCTTCCAGCGGCTGTTATTTGCCTTCACAAAGAAATGTGTTTTCAAAGTTTGGTCTGATTTGTTTTTGCTTTTATCTCTTTATCTTCTCCTTCACCGATTGTGTATGCTTAAAAATCTCCTATTTTATAATCATTTTTATTGATTGCATTTTGGCCCTAAACCACCAGCTCAGAAACGTGGCCTTAGATAACACTGATGATTGTCAATCAAATATTTTTCTCAGAGACAAGTATTTCAAAACTCCAGAGATGCTCAAAGTACACTTTATTCTCCTGGACATTCCTCTTAGGTGAGCATCACAGTGATGTATAAACAATTGATCTTGTTATCAAGTAACAAAAGTGCCTTCTAAGGGAGATCTTGAATTATTTATTCTGGTTAATTGTATTGATAGATTCTTTTTTCCCAGCTGAAAAAAATATTCTCCTTCACTGAGTAATGTGGTTAGTGCATTCATTCCAGAAATAGGAAAGTTGAACTGAGTTCCTTCCTCTTTAGGAGACTTAGATCTTATGCTTCTAAACAGAATGCCATAAATACACTACTGTCAGATGAGTGTTCTTTCTCTGTGCCTGTAAAGCTGTTTCTCATTGACTAATCCATAAGGTAGCTGAGGAAAGGCCTGTTTCTTTTCTATCACGGGACAGTTTATACAGCATCAGGCCTGCTGGCCACAGATGGGATTTGCCTGTCTCAAAGAGGGAAAAGGATTCTAGCCCAGGAGTTCTCAAGGCTCATTGAAAGGGCTTTAAACTAGGTTTGAAGAGGGAAGGAGATAAAACTGGATTTGCTAGAAATCAGCCTAGGGACAGCATTCCAGGGCTAGGGGTGAGATTCACAGCCCAGCTGAAATGCATGTACACTAATGCGTGCAGCATGGGAGCTAGAAGCCTCTGTGTAGCAGGAAAAATATGACATTCGCCATCACCAAAACATGGTGTGATCACTCTCACAACTGCAGTACTACAAATGAATGGCTATAAACTCTTCAGAAGGGATAGGCAACGAAGGAGGGGCAGTGACTCTCTATGTTAGGCAGTGTTTTGATGCTGTAAAGCTCAGCACTGGTAATGATAATGTCAGGTCCTTATGGGTAAGGATCAGGGGAAGGTCAATAAGGCTGACATCCTAGTGGGAGTCTGCTATAGACCACCCAACCAGGATGAATAAAACAGATAAAGCATTCTACGACTAACTGGCAGAAGTTACACAATCACCAGTCCTTGTTCTCATGGAGGAGTTCAACTTACCTGACATGTGTTGGAAACACAATAATGAAGAGAGGAAGCAGCATAGGAGGTTCCCGGAGTGTGTGGAAAATAACTTCCTGATGCAGCGGGTAAGAGAGCCTACCAGGGGAGCTGTCCCCTTAGACCTGCTGTTCACAGAGAAGGGATGGTGAGAGACATGGTGGTTGGAAGCCATCTTGGGCACAGCAACAACAAAATGAGTTCTCAATTCCTGGTGAACTCAGGAAGCAGGGGGCTCAGCAAAACTGCTACCTTGGACTTTTGGAGGGCAGACTTTGAACTGTTTAGGACAGTGTCTGGGAGAGTCCCTCTGGAGGCAGTCTTAAAGGGCAAAGGAGTCCAGGAAGGCTGAGCAGGCACAGGAGCAGGCTGTCCTTTTGTGCTGTAAGACAGTGGGAAGAAGACTGGCCTGGCTGAGCAGGGACTTGCGGAAAAAACTGAGTTTAGCACCTTTGGAAGAAGGGGCAGATAATGCAGGAAGAGTACAAGGATGTTGCTATGAAATGCAGAGAAAAATTTAGGTGAAAGTCCAGCAAGAACTTAATCTGGCCACTACCCAGAGTGTGGTAGTGAATGGAGTTAAATCCAGCTGGCAATCAGTCATGAGTGGTGCTCCTCAGGGTTCAGTACTGGGACTTGTCCTGTTTAATGTCTTTATGGATGATCTGGATGAGGGCATTGAGTGCACCCTTGGTAAGTTTGCAGTGACACCAAGTTGGGAGGAAGTGTTGATCTGCCTGAGTGTGGGAGGGCCCTACGGAGGGATCTGGACAGGCTGGATAGCTGGGCCAAGTCCAATTGTGTGAGCTTCAACGAGTCCAAGTGCTGGGTCCTGCACTTTGGTCACAGCAGCTCCATGGTTGGAAAAGTGGAAAAGGATCTGGAGGTGTTAGTTGGACAGCTGGCTGAACGTGAGCCGGCAGTACACAGATGGCTGAGAAAGCCAATGGCATCCTTGCTTGTATCAGAAATAGTGTAGTCAGCAGGATTAGATAAATGATTTTCCCCCAGTACGTTGCACTGGTGAGGCTGCACCTTGAGTACTGAGTTCAAATTTGGGCAACTCGCTACAAGAAAACATTGAGGGCCTGGAGTGTGTACAAAGAAGTGCAATGAAGCTGGTGATGGGTCTGCTGCACAAGTCTTATGAGGAATGGCTGAGGGAGCTGCCATTATTTAGTCTGGAGAAGAGAAGGCTCAGGAGAGACCTTATTGGTCTCTACAATGACCTGAAATGAGGTTGTAGTGAGGTGAGAGTCAGTCTCTTCTCCCAAGTAGCTAGCGATAGTGATACCTGGCAATAAATCCATAGCCTTTAGTGATTAATTCAGAGTCTTCAGCAAACTGAAATTCTGTCCAGGGAAGGTTGTTGTTTTTCTAGATAAGCAGGACATCTGGTGCCTAAAAGCAGAGTCCCAACATTCCACAAGCTGTGAGGAGGTACCCTGAGCCCTGCTAGGGTTCACCATATAGGCACGATAACAAAGCCGATGTGGTGATTAGAAACTTAGTCAACAGCCAATTTTTTTACTAAATATGAGACCTGGCCTACTTAACACATGAGCATTTGCCTGGATAACACCTCCCAGTGGAACCCCATGACTACAAAAGACCCTTTACAAAAACCCCGCATTAACACAGCACATGTGTAGTATTAGATTTTAATATGTATAGCAATTCTCAGAATATGTGGAGACCGTGCAGAAATTACATGAATATTCATGTTACATGTATACATCCATGTTCTTTAGCTTCTGGATGTACATATTAGGAAGAGAGATCCCCAATGTACCTAGTACTGCAATAAAATAATGTCAGCTTTCTAACCTGTAATTCAGGTTGGCGAGTTTCATTCCCAGATTTTGGTGACAGTAGGAAGAGAGATAATGGTTTTAAGCTGCAGCAAGGGAGGTTCAGGTTAGATATTAGGCAAAAAATTTCTTCTCTGAAAGAGTGCTTAAGCATTGGAACAGGCTGCCCAGAGAGGTGGTGGAGTCTCTGTCTCTGGAGATGTTCGAGAAGTAGATGTGGCACTGTAGGACATGATTTAGTGGGTATGGTAGTGATACATTGATGGTTGGACTTGGTGATCTAAATGGTCTTCTTCCACCTTAATGATTCTAACTGTTCTCCCTTCATATGCAACTCAAATGCAAGCTCCATTCCACTCAAGGCAGGAACAAAATTAAACTTAATTTCTAGTAAGTTTCCTAGCTAGGAGCTGGGTGAATTTTCTGGAGTGAGGTGCTCTTTTTGAAGCTGTTTCAGCTGCTATAAAATATTTCAGTGGATATGTAAAGGCAAACATGTGAAACAATCGATCCACAGTCTTCTTGGGCCTCATAAGATATTGAATAAAAGAGTATTTCTTCAAACTGTAGTTTTCTTGCTTTTTCTTTTTTTCCTAAAATGAATGTCCCAAAATGAAACTTTTGTATTTCAGGCTGAAAAGAACAATTCGTTGTTAGATGGACCAGAATTTCTTGTCTCCTATCCCAGTGACAACAAACAAACAAACAAACAAACAACAAAAAACCCAAACCAAAAATAAGTTTAGCTTAATAGAACTCAAATATGATTTTTTTGTGTGTGTGACTAGTTCTTTGAATGAGCACAAATCTCATTTGAAAGGACCTCAGAATGCTGAACACCTTTGCCCTATCACTTTTAGGAATGCACCTGTCACATCTCTGTTATCTAAAAATATTTATATGAAACAGCTATGTGAATACAGCCATTTTGTATTGCTTGAAAACGGTTCTGTCTAATCATATCTTATCCAATTACAATACTTTGTCCATTATAAGCATGGAACTTCTACTACATGATATCCTGTATATTTCTTGATTGTGTAAACAGAAGAGTTTTAAGGATCAAGTGTAAATACTAATATATGTACAAAAATTATCATGACTGCATACTGACACCACCCAATAAAAGTCTTTGTGAATATTTTTGAAAAGGATAATAGCCAAATTATAAGGGATTTGTAAATGTCTCCATGTATAAATTTTCCTACTATTTACCCAGCTCTTCTATTGTGCCTGAGTTTACCAAAGTGCATAAATCTGTATTGAGCATTTTAGGACTCTATCCAGCTGCATTTTTATTTTAGCGTTCTCTTGCCAGTATAAAATATTGTGCCAAGAGCTGTATCTGTGTAGTTTACGGAATTCAGAATATTATGTGGGAAGAGCAAAAAATTAATTAAAAAAAGAAAAATAGGGTTTCTAAGTATAGAACATTCTGTAGCTGCATAAAAAAACACCAGGACACAACAGCAATTAAGGTATGTCTTCTTATGTAACACTTTATCACTGTTTTGCACATCAAAACATTATAGAGCATCTCTATAAAATTGAAGTAGTTTAACTACTCTATTAATAATTGGTTTAGGGGAACTTCAAACGTATAAATAAAAGTTTATTGAAATGCTATCAACTAATTATTTTACTAGAAGTTTATTTCCAAATTTGAAGTAATTCCAAAGATTTGAGTGTTGGCCTTGTGATTTTCACGATTTTGGAAGAAAAAAAGGAAACCTCAGACATAAAATGCTATATAAAAATATATAATAATGAATGTTCCCATCTGGAAATCTGTAGTAATGACCTAGTTTTAATTGTGGCTGTTTTTCTATTCTATTCCCATAGAGGAATGGTAGTTGCATAATTGAGTTAGTCTGTTTACAGAAGAATATATTTTATATTGTTAATGTTAGAAGAAATGGTTTCATGCTACACAAGCTATAATATAAACATACTGTAAACCTTGTAAAAAAACCCTTACCAGTCACAAGACAGCTCATTTGCATTTTATAATATATTTAATTGGTGTTTATGTATGTTCAGTTAGGCAAAATAAGGACAAAGTTTAACCAAAACAGATGGGACTCCAACAGGTTTTGTGAAATGGATTACTTTGCTGCTGGCAGCCTGGACATCATTTCAGGAAAAAGGAAAACCAGAATTCAGGAAGGATAGGAAAGAGAAAAGAGTTACATACAAGATCTGAAAAACACAGTCCCCAAACTTCTTTTTTTAACATTTTATTCTTTTAATTAAAAGCTAAGACCTCTGCTTAAAAACTAATTAATTGCTTCATTTTAATTCATAACTTGTCTTGGTCTCCTCAGTGGGACTACTCATGCTGAAAGCTTAGATGTGATTCGTAAAAGCAAGATCTGACTGAATTCACAATTTCTGCAAAGGAGACTCAATCTTCAATATAAATTGTTAATACTTGTGGATATTTTTTTTTTAAGAAGCAAGAATACTGACATGATCTCCTTTAAAAAATCAAGTAAAGTATTTGACTGTGCCTTTTCTTCCCAATAAAAGCAATCTTACTCCTTTTCTTCCAGTTATTTCTGGATGATTTTTCATTAACTCCTCTCATTTTTTCTTCCCTTCCTTCCCTTACCCAACACCCTCATCAGCTGTAGATTTACCTCTGAGGGATTCTTTTCTTAGGAGTACTGCACACTTTCTTTTACATTTCACAGAATCACAGAATTGTAGGGGTTGGAAGGGACCTCTAGAGATCATGGAGTCCAACCCCCCCCGCAAAGCAGGCTCCCTGCAGCAGGCTGCACAGGTAGGTGTCCAGGTGGGTCTTGAATCTCCAGAGAAGGAGAATCCACAACCAGCGTGCTCCGTCACACTCACTGTGAAAAAGTTCCTTCCCATATTGGTGCAGAACTTCATATGCTCAAGTTTATGGCCATTTCCCCTTGTCCTGTCCCCACAGACTACCGAAAAGAGGTTGGCCACGTCCCTTTGACTCCCACATTTAAGATGTTTATAAACATTCATAAGATCCCCTCTGAGTCTTCTTTTCTGAAGGCTGAACAGACCCAGGTTGCTCAGCCTTTCTGCACAGGGGAGATGGTCCAGGCCGTTCATCATCTTTGTGGCCCTCCGCTGGACTCTTTCCAGGAGATCCCTGTCTTTTTTGTACCAGGGAGCCCAGAACTGGATACAGTGCTCCACGTGAGGCCTGACCAGGGCAGAGTAGAGGGGGAGGATCACCTCCCTTGACCTGCTGGCCACGCTCCTTTTCATGCATCCCAGGATCCCACTGGCCTCTCCTGGCCACCACGGCACACTGCTGGCTCATGGCCAACCTGTCGTCCACCAGGACCCCCAAGTCCTTCTCTGCAGAGCTCCTCTCCAGCAGGTCATGTCCCAGCCTGTACTGGTACTTGCAGTTATTCCTTCTCAGGTGCAAGACTCTACACTTGCGTTTGTTAAACCTCATCTGGCTTCTTGCTGCCCAGCTCTCCAGCCTGTCCAGGTCTTGCTGAATGGCAGCACAGCCTTCAGGTGTGTCAGCCACTCCTCCCAGCTTTGTATCACTGGTGTACTTACTGAGGGTGGACACTATCCCCTCATCAAGGTTGATGAAGATATTGAACACGACTGACATTATTTGGCATATTTGTCATTGATGGGGCATCAGGTTTTCTTTCATTGCCACTTATTCTATTTCATCCATTTCCTATCTTGTAGATAGACAGCAGTATAATCATTGGACATCAGAAGCTGATAATGTGCTAAAAAGAATTGAGAAAATAACAAGTTTTAGAAGGAATGACATTTAGTTGATATCTGGCAAGCAAGTTTTTGTACATAAACTGTACAAAGTGCCTCAAAATACATGTAAAGGAGTTGATTTGTTTCTCCAAATATTCTGATAGTTTTAATTTACGGCTCCAAAATCTTTTAGTCCAACAATTTTTTAATTGTTCTAGTCTCTTTGGGAGACAAGAAAGACAGATTTTTATTAGTTTAGACTATGAAGTTACTTAATTTTTTGTAGTGACTTCTGCATTCTGGATACTGTTGTTTCCTACAGAGTTAGAGTACCAGGGAAATGAGGCAACAGGTTGAATTAATCATGAATAATCATGAACACGGCTTGCAAACAAATTATCTGGATAGCTACCAAAATATATGGTCAGTGGTACTAATACTGTACACATTTGTTTGGGTTTCAGATCAGCTAAAGAAATAAACAAAACACCACATAATGTATTCTCTTGTACATGTTTAATGTTAAATACAATGTTTGAGCTATTATTTATGAAGAATAAAACATGCTCTGGCTCCTGGCAGATTACACAACTATTTTACCAGATGAGAAACAGACATAAAAGATGACCTATAAACAGATAAAAAAAAATCTGCTTTTTTGACCACTGAGGTTCTGTATACAATACTGTGGGAAAGTGACTAAAGACAACACCCATGCAGAACTTGAAAGCTAGGCTGTTGTCTGCAAGCTGGGGATGCTTTTGGTAAGAGATGCAAACAGTCATTAATTATTGTAAATGTCACCTTCCTTTATGTTTAGTTCCTTAAGATTAAAGAGTGCTTTGGTTTAGGAAGATTGACTGAACATTGTATTAACCCCTGGTCCCAATTTTCTGAAGAGAAGAAATGCAGGCACCCAAATCTAATTACATCTGTGGGTTTCAACGCAGTTGGACATCAGTAGCTGAGCAAATGGGTACAAGACACAATGTAAATGGTAACAGCATGAAACTCTGCATGTGCTAATTTTCCCTTTCTTGTCCTCTCATTTAGAGTTAGGTCAGAGATCAAAACAGACACCACAGGTTGCAGTATGAATGAGACATGGTCTACTGATGGAATTAGTCTAATTTCTATGGGCTAATATTGCAAGGTGTTGAGTTCTTCCCACCCTAACAGTTTCAGCTGAACTGAGAGTACTTGGCAACTCCTTTTAATTTTCACTTACAAATTCTTAGTTAACATCAGGCACACACTGGTGGCAATTGAGGTTTCTATAGCAGGAAAGCATCAGATGGTGATGTGGCGAAACATACTTACTGCTGCAGAAAATGGAGTATATGGAATATTTTTAGAAAGGTAAGTGTTCTAAAAGTTTGAGTACTTTCTGGCATGGCAATTTGTAATTAAGAAATTGCAATCTGGATATAGGCAACAAAGCATTTTTTTAACTATGCATTTGCTCAGAAATTGAGAAATTTGCCAGGTGTTAAGTCCAGCTGTAGTAAATGACACCAGTTATGCTATGGATTTTAGAAATAGTCTGTGTACCCTAGAGCCATTTAGTAAATATTACTGCCTTTGCCTAAACGTGGATTGGGAGAGACCTGCTTCTCTGCTGCCTGCTCAGTGAATGAAGGCATTAAAGTTCTTGGGAAGGGAATTTAGAATAGTTGGATGCTGGATGTTCCAGAATGCTGGACAGACAGCATGGTGCACAGCCAAGTGAGAAAGGGATTTGAAATTCTGCCTCTCCCCTGGGTGCCTATCTGCACCTGAGCCTCTTGGTCCTGATTTGGAACCATTTCTTACACTCAGGCAGGATGGCATACTTTCGGGACTTATTGCTGTTTAAACTTAGGGCATAGATGATTACAGTTAACTGTGTTATTGTCAGTCTATGAGAATAAATTCACAACTCTTATCTCCTAGAGCAGTATTCTAGCTACTGGGCTACAGAGTAATCGAGATGAAGGCCTTGTTACTTGCTGTGCAGAGCACTGTCAGTGTGTAGGCAGATGTGTCTACAATTCATGGAAACAATTGTGATGCTGGCAAGAGGCAACTCACTGCAGGAGCTGGCAGGAAGCACAGAGTTCCCGTTCTGGATTTGCTTGTAATTAACATCATAAAATAATGAGTAAAAGGCTTAGAAATATTCCTACTCGCATGTTTATTTAACATTACTGAGGCCATTTTTCATGCCATCAGCAATAGCTTTAGCTATTGAGGGCCTCAAAGACAGCTGAAAGGATGCGTACTTGGTCTTTGCTGGAAAGTTAGAGGATACTATCAGCAATCCACACATCTGTGTGTAATATCTGTACATCTTTTGGTTTTGTTTGAGATAGCTCTTGCTGCTGTTTAAAAGGAATTGAAAAAAAATGCAATCACTTTTGAAATTTCAACACTGATTTAAAATATAAGCCTCAGTACTTTGGAACATCACTGTGATGCTTTTTTTTCCTCCTCCATTACTACTCCAGAACAAAATATCATAAAATCACAAAATGGTTTAGGTTGGAAGGGACCTTAAGGACCACTCTGTTTCAAACCCTTGCCTTGGGCAGGGTTGCCACCCACCAGATCAGGCTGCCCAGAGCCCCGTTCACCTCAGCCTTGAACGCCTCCAGGGACTAGGCATACACAGCTTTTGTGGGCAGCCTGTGCCAGTGCCTCACCACCCTCTGAGTAAAGAATTTCCTCCTAACATCCAACTTATATCTCTCTTCTTTTAGTTTAAGACTGTTCTCCCTTGTCCTATCACTATCAGCCTGTGTAAAAAGTTTTCTCCCTTTTGTTTATAAGCTCCCTTTTGAATATCAAAGGGCTGCAATATGCTCACCCCAGAACCTTCTCCTGACTGAACAAGCCCAGCTCCCTCAGCCTTCCTTTGTAGGAGAGATGCTCCAGGCCTCTGATAATCTTCATAGCCCTCATCTGGACCCGCTTCAACAGCTCCACATCTTTCCTGTGCTGGGGGCCCCAGGTAGTACTCCAGATGGGGCCTCATGAGATCAGAGCAGAGGGGGAAAACCGTCTCCCTCTCCCTGCTGGCCACCCCTCTATTGATGCAGCCCAGGATACTGTTGGCCTTCCAGCTACAAGCGCACACTTCTGGCTCATGTCCAGATTTTCATCCACCAGAATCCCCAAGTCCTTCTCCACAGAGCTCCTCTCAAATGAGTTCTACTCCCAGTCTGTACACATATCTGGGACTGTCCTGGCCCAAGTGCAGCACCGTGCACTTGGTCTTGCAGAATCTTATTAGATTCACATGGGCCCATGTTTCAAGCCTTTCCAGGTCCCCCTGGATGGTGTCCCTTTCTTGTATTATATCACCTGCATCACACAGCTTTGTGTCATCTGCAAACTTGCCGAGGGTGCAGTCCCCTCAGTCTCACTGTCCAGGTCATTGATAAAGATTTTGAAGAGTAGTGGTCCCAGGACAGATCCCTGGGGGATTTGTCACTGCCCTTCACCTGGACACAGAGCCACTGACCACAACATTCTGACTGTCACCATCCAACCCATGCCTTATCCACTGAAGAGTTCACTCTTCCAATCCATATCCCTATCCTCTTAGGCTAAATGAGAAGGTCGAAAGCTTATGGTGAACCAGACAGGTCAATTTATGATTATGAAATGAATTATATTTCATAATGCAATGTAAGAAATTACTTCAGCTTTTACCATATAAAAATATTTAAAGCTTTCATGTATCATACCAGTATTTGAAATCATGTTATTGATTTCATTTTAACTGGCATTATTTAAAAAAAAAAAAAAACTATGGCATTTTATCAATGGACCTGTGCTAAGCCACTCCAAACATCTGTTAACATTCCTTATTAATCGTAAAATTTAGTAAATTATGATAGGTACACTATGCTAATATGTTTTTCATCCATGTCAGGGCAGACTCAGAGTGTTGACTTTATAAGCAAATCTATTAATATTAACAACTTTATAATATCACCATGATTTGAGTGGTCTTAGATGATTTGAGTGCTTTGGATACCTATGGATTGTGGCTACATAGGGTGGCAGTGTCTACTTGGAAGAATAGCTGAAGGTAATGTAGAAGACAGCTGACTTGAAATTGTCTAAAATGGGAATAAACTTAAAGAGAAGTAACTGTAAACTCAGCATTTACTTGAATATTTTCTTGCATCAGAATTTTAGATTGAAACTGCTAATATTAAGAGTCATGGTGAAAACTGCACCAAAGTTTGAAACAAAACGTTTTTTATGCTTTATGTCACTTCTCTGATGGTGGGAATAACGGTGTTACTCTAATAAATCTCACAACTGAGTGCCTATGTTTTCAGAATTCAGTTCCCCCTACTTATTCCCAAATGACTGTCATTCTGAGGAAGCTTACTGGAAGGGTAGCATTGTGATTTCGTGCTGTAAGAGTTAGATGGTATTGATCCTTTACATGTTCTACCTCTCAGAGCTCAATGTCTGCAGAAGTCACTGAGCTTTGCCCTACTGGTAACTGGCAAATTGTGATTGAAACTGGAGAAAAAGCTCAAATTTATTTTGTTTTGTAGAACAGTTCTGGCTGGTGCGTGTAAAAGTGAGTGTAAGATTTGTGGGTTTTTTGATTTTTTTTGTTTTGTTTTGAAGGGCTGATGGTGGTTTTGTGAATACTGGTTTCAGTATTCCTGCTCTTTTGAACACTCTCCTATATTACAAATACACAACAGCTGCCAAATTATCATATTGCTTTGCTTACTACATACATGCCCAAGTCTTAATATTTTTATTTTTCTTAAGATGTATAATACGTGTTTAAATGTAAGAGGAACATGATTAGAAAAAAAAATGTTTAAAGAAATACTTTGGGACAGGACAAGGCATCCTAATACTTACTGATCCATTTCCAACAGCTTCACTAATAAGTGGAAAGTTGTTTTTTTCCTGCAAAAAAATGAAAAAGAAAAAAAAATCTGTTTAGTCTAAAGGAGGCAGAACCCATCCATGAAAAGAAATTGGCTGAACTGTGCATTAACTTTTTCAGTCGCTATTCACACATTATTTTCATACGTTGACAGTTTGGTTTCTATCTCTCTAGGTCTTTCTCCCATTGTATTTGAAACAATCTTTTCATATAGATATTATACTCATGTAAACTCTCATATTTTATTTTTTACCTCTGCAAATGCTATCAGGCTCTTGGGAATACAAAAATAAAATTTTCTTATGTTTCTCTTTTACTAAATTGAGGTAATGAGTTCAACACAACCTCTTTGAGCTGAGCTAAACTTGAGATGGATCTGAAAATGACAAGAATTGATTTTCAAGACTGAAAAAGCAATCAGGCATACCATGAATTCCCTTAAGGCAAAATCATTACTTTCCACACCAACTGTCCTGTTGTTCATGAAATTACTTGCAAAGCTCTTCGGAAAGCTTCTTGTCAATGGTTTACGGGTGTTCAGTCCGGTTCTGTGACGAAGGGGACGGGGGTCCACGGGTTCACGCCCCGGGAAAAGGGAAAAGGGGAAAAGGGTAAGGAGATGGCCCTGAGAGCAAAGAACAGTGGCAACAATCTGAGGAGAAACAAACTAATTTACTAAATAAGATATTGGAATGCAAAACCACACACTATAATACAATATAATTACAATTTAAGCTGATAAATCCAATACAGAGAGAGAGAATGTCCCAAAATCAAGGTAGGCCTTACTCTACTACCGACGATACGACGGCTGGAGAGCGAGGTGCTGCCAAGACGAGAGACGGCGGAAAAAGGGACGACGTCTCGTGATCTGCAAGTTTTTATACTGCGAGCTTTTATCTTTTCCCTCCGGCTGGAAATGGTAACAGAGGAGAAAAGTACCGTGGGGACTGTAGTAGTCCTTCTCTTCTGAGGACCAGGTATATCCACTACATGATGTTATGATGTGGAATACCAATAACTGAAAATCACAAAACCATGACACTTCTTCAAGAGAGTGTTATAATGTACACCATCGTAGGGATTACAGCACACATACAGATAGAGCTGCAGTAGAAGTTAGGTACGTGGTCAACAGCTTGACAATCCTTACAAATTTAAGGATAAATTCTAACTGTAAAAATTCACTCTGATTTTCCAACATGTTCAATTTTCAGTAGTTACATCAATAGAACAATCTCAATATATAATGTAGCTTCTCCTCACGAGAAGCAACTGTCTCTGCAATAGCAGTACTGGAGTCAACAGGTAAATCATGGGCCAAACTGGTTAAGAGTGTAGGAATTTTAAAGCCACTTCCAATAAATAATAATAAACATTTAACTAACCATATATCCAGCCTTCTTGTTCTATTCAGTTGATGCTCTAAAACCAGCCATCAGCCATGTCAGTTTTCCAGAAGATTGGAGAATTTCTTTGTGGATGACTTTTTAATGCACTGTTACCAAGCCTATGAAAATAGTCAGAGGCTTAAAAAGGCAGTCAGGAATTACGTTAATTGATATGACTCTGAGAATAACCCTGCAGACAGAATCAGCTGTACGCAGAATTGCCAACATAAATACCCTGTAAAGATCCAATAACCCTCCCCTCCTTCCACATCTGCGTGGGAGGGATAACAGAGACCTTTCTCTGCAAGGTTCAGGACCAAAACCCACCAGAATAAATGAAGTTCTGATTATATTTCCTAATTAAGATTAAGGGGAAGGCAGCAAATATGGCTGCTGTTGTACCAGCTTACAATCAAAACCAGAATGGGCATGCACAGCTGGCAGATAACAGGGTGAAAAGCTGAAACAGTCAATATCTAGTACAAACTCTAGAAAAGCACTGCTCATTGACCACGCTGGCTGAACTTGACAGAATGACAAAGCCTCACTGTATTACACTGACAAGCTCTGTATCCTACCTTGGAAAAGACTTGCTGCAGTAACAGAGAATTTACTGAACAGCATTGAGAAGTAGTCTGGAAATCTCCCTTCAAAGATAAATCATTTTCTTAGAGGTGGAGAGTTGTGTCACATGGTACCTTTTTGTGCTCTTTAAACACTACCTGCATTCTCTTGTAGTTTCCATTCTGCTCCATCAGATAAGAAATCTTAGGAAGACAGGCATAAGTATGAAATCTTTTTATCCTTATTGTCATCTTTTCACTTAAGAATAAATAGCAAATTAATGTTTGTTTCTGGTGCTTGAAATCAACGTGCTACATGATTAATACAAACTTGCCTAACAAAAACGGTAAAATAACTGGGTTCCATAACGAACACAGAAGCTGCGTGGAGGTGGATGGATACATAAAAGCAATTCATTATCAATATTCTTTTGAATTTCGTAATTAAATCTCTTTCCTCTATGTCGACACGCGCTTATTCATTAATTATTCAGCTTGCACTCCGGCTGATGAAAAACGCTGGGTTTTGCAGACTCTACTATTCCCCGTGCTGTACTGCAACTACTACCTACCTCGCATTAGAGCGGGCCGCTGGGCACCGTACTGACAGCCGGAGACAGGTTTGCTCAAGGCTGACAGCACAGGCGCGGAGGCCGGAGCCGGATGACAGACGCGACCGTTCGCTCTGCACTGTCCCGGCGGACACGCAGCCCCGCAGGGCCGGCACCGCTCCCCTCCCCCCTGCCCCGCGGTGCCTCTCGGCCGCTGGTGGGCGCGCAGCCCGCGGGGCACGGCCGCGCTCCTCGCCGCCCGCCTGCGCAGCGCGGCGCTGCCCGCTTCCTGCCCGTCGCCCGCCCAGTAGCCGCCCCGCCACCCGAGCGCTTGTCATTTGCATTCTTCCGCCTATCGGGAGGAGGCGGAAGCCTGTAGCCCCCCCCTGGCGGGGGGGAAGAGACGACGGCCGGCGGCGGCCGGGGCCATCGAGCCGTCCGCTGGGCTGCCCGCGCGGCGCCGCGCATCTGCCTCTTCCCGCGCTCCACCTCCGCCGGGGGAGCCGCGGGGGCCGTACGTGCTGGGTCGGCGGCGAGGGGAGGGTCTGCGGCTCGTCGTTGCTGCGCCAAGCGCCGGCCCCGCCGCGCCGCCAGGGACCGGGTGCGGGCGCCGCCGCCACCGGGCTCTGCGCGCTGCTGCTTCGCGGCGATCGCCGCTGCCGGCGGGAGGGGCAGGGATGTGAGCGGCCGGGCCGGCTTGGCTCCCCCTCCCTTTTTTATTTTTTTATTTTTTTTCCTCAGGAAAAAAAAAAAAAAAAAAAAAAAAAAAGCCAACCACCCAAACCAACCGACCAACCCCAAAAAACCCTGAGGGCGTGGGGGGTGGGGGGATCCCGTGTCGCCGCCGCCACCCTCCGCTGGATCTATTGTCAGGGAAGGAGGAAATTGCCATCCGCCGGCAGCGGCGGCACATCTGGGCGGGCACATCTGGGCATGCAACATCGGCTGCCGGCGCCCGCCTGCTCCGTCCTCCTGCCGGCCGCGCGGAACGCTGCGGGGCGCGGAGAGGCTGCCGCTCGCCCGCCGCCGGGTCCATAATTCGGGACCGAACGTAGAACCGGGGGGTGGGGGGGGGGCTGGGGATAAAGGCTGCTTTTTTCTTCTTCCCCTGGGATCTATTCCATGGGGATGTGTTCAAGACAAGAGAGGATTCAGAAGGATATTGACGTTGTGATCCAAAAGTGCAAGGCGGAGAAGGACTGCCTGTTTGCAGGTGAGTTTCCCCCACGGGCGCCGGTTCGGCGGTTACGAGGCTGCCGTTGCCCGACCCAGACCCGCGGTGTCGCGGCTCGAGCCGGGCCGTGTCCTTCGGGGCCGCCCCCGGGAGCGGGGCCGCCGTGTGTCTGCCCTTAGTCCCCTTCCTCGTCCTCCTCCTCCTCCTCCTCCTCTCCTTCCGAGGGCATATGAGGGCAGAGGAGACCAGGAGCCGGCTGGGAAGGGGGGGGCATCCCGGGCCGGGCAGCGTGGCAGCGGCCGCACGCCGAGCCGTGCGGTGTGCGGCTGTGCGTGTGCCCGTGCCCGCCTGCCGCAGCCCGCAGCTGTTGGGCGAGCTGCTCCCTGCTGCTCGCCGCCCCAGCGGCGGCCGCGCGGCTGTTGGGGTCCCGTCGGTGCGCGTGTTCGCCCCCGCGGGGCGGTGGACGCGGCGGGACCCCTCCCGGCCCCAGCGGCGGGGCTCGGCCGGCTGCCGCCGCGGGCGCCGGGCCGGCGGTTGCCTGTTGCCGTTACCGACATGGAAATCCCTGCCGTTGCCATAGCGCCGGGCACTTGTTGCGAGGGGCTGGGGGAGCTGCCGCCTTCCCGCTGGTACACGCCGAGCCCCGTCCCCAACCAGTCCCCCTTGGCGGCGTGCGAAACCTCGGCGATTTCAGCCCAAATAGGGAACCAACGGGAAGCCGAGCGCTAATAACGCGGCCCTTTGTGTTTTCAGATTTCAGGTACTCAGACTCCACCTTTACCTTCACCTACATTGGAGGCTCCAAAAGGTACCTTATTTTCAGTCGTTACACCCTCGCTCCCGGCCCGCCGCATTATTTCAGCCCCATTTGCTGCCTTGCCTCGTGCAAGGAGGATCAATCAGTAAATCATCCGCGTTTGCACAAACGTACACTGAGGAGGAGGTGTGGAGGGAGGTGACCAGAACGGTGATCCTCGCCTGAATGCTGCTCAGAGGCGCTTCGCTGCTTCTGTTTGTTCATTTGTGTGCATAACCTTAATTTCTGCCATATGTGAACTTAACTGCAGAGTGTCAGCATATGAAATACAGAGTTAATTCATCCTAAAAAAAAAAAAAGTTATGATTTTAATAAAAAATAGTCTGTATTTCACATCAGCACCTCATTCTCTTGTATTTGAGAGCCACGTTTGGTCCCACGACAGAAGCACGGCTGCCTGCAGTTGACCAAATTAAACTACTGCAAGTTCAGGGAAGCGTCAGTGTAGCTTACAAGGTTACAAGATTGCTTTAACTGAGTGTTAGTTTAAATATGATTCCTAAACAGCTCCGAGTTTTTGGTTATAAACTGGACTGGATTTTATTATTGTTTTCACCATTTATTTTCTTCCTCTGTTTTTAAAAGGAAGTGTTAATTGCACAGTCAAAAACCCACACTAGTCCAACACACATCATTTTTGTCACCCTGGCTCTGAGTTGCCTTTTCCTTGATAGGGTATTTACAGTATATACTAAGTTGTTATCTTTTAGTTTAATTTTATTAGACTTGGCAAGGTCTTGGCTTTTTTTTTTTTTTTTAATTATTTCTTTTTTTTTTTTCACCACAGCTTATCTTTAGGGGCTGTTTCTCCTTCCCAGGGTATGTCAGGTTACAGTGTCCTGGAGCTGCCCTTTGCAAGGAAGCTCTGGGTGCCCCACACCCTCTGTTCTGCTCTGTGCACACTTTGGGCACTGGCTACAGGGTGGGCACCCAGATGGTCTCTGGGCTGTTAGGCTGCTTGGAAAAATGCATTCCTACTTCAGTGCCCTGTCTTCTCCGACTGGGGGAGGAACAACGTACGTCATTTTCAGTGGAATAGAGTAGTCCCCCTGCCAGAGAATCAGATGTGCCTTCAGGTTGCCTGAAATATACTCTTTAATTTAGGGTTTTGGTATACATTTTGTTTTGTTCTTGTTTTAAAAGACAATATACAGTAAAAATGATCTTATAGAAAATACAATTGTTTAGTTAAAATAATTGAATTTGAAAGCTACTTTGCACTGTTTGCTAAACCACATACTGCAGCAAGAAACCAGGAAGTGAAACCTGTCTATTGTTTCTGTTTCCCAAGCTGAATAAAGTAAAAGGCCTAAGGGCATAGCTGGTGGAAAACAAACCGGTTTATAGACGCTGGAACAAAATGTTTTCACGTCTGCAAGGGGAGACGGAAGATAGCCATGCATCCCACAACTTTGAGTTTTACCTAGGGTCAGGATTTGTGGAGGAAGCTGTTGACTAAAAAGTAGTCTCAGGGTCTTGAAAATTCAACTGAACAGGGAAACTGAAGCTAGGCTCAGAGCAATTGGTGAAAGTGGGTTGTTACAGGGAGGATACCCAATTTTCACTTTCCTTTTGGTATTTAAAGACATTTTAAAAAGCATCCTTTGGGCTAAGAGTTTCATGTTCTCTGCTTGTTTGTATTTTGGTGTAGGAGTGTGTTTTACACGCAGCATACTGAGAGACCAGGCTGTGGTAGTGAGCTCCCCTATGAGGTACATAAAATGGAATCTCCAGGTCTTTTCTGGTAAAGGCGCAACTGTTCTCATATTGCAGTGAGATAGCGATTTTGTAGGGGAGCTGCTGGCCAAGCCACATTTGGTCTGTGCCATGTGTGGCATCAGAGCAGGCCTCCAGGATCAGCTTGGTGAGGATCTGCAGTCAGTGGTGGATTAATGGATTACTGCTTAAGGATCTTTTTCATGCATTTGGCTGTGACTTTTTTTCCAACTGACATTGCTGCAGCTGTGGACTTCCTGAGTGGTGATGCCATTTTTGGAATACTGCACTCAGGAATTGTCCCTAAATGACACAAATGATTTCCTCATGGTCACAAGCTGAGGGGCAGCTGGTAGACCTCATTCTACTGCTTCAGATACTCAGTCTTTGATGACTTTGTTCTTCAAACTGACCTGAACAAGGTTTTCAAGTCATAGGTAAAGGGTGTATGCTGAATTTTTGAAACGAGAAGTAAGCTCACGCAAATAAGTGTTGAAATAGTATTTATGAAACATTATAGTACTTTGGCACTTTCCTGCTTTGCTTGGAATTATGTCTTTTTCATGCTCTGTTTCCTCTGGATGTTCCTTTAGGTCAATGTGTAGTATCACTTTGGGTTCAATGTTTAGAATAACAGGTTGCTCCAAAAGTAATGCCTCCTATTTATTTCCATAGAAACTACAACAAATACAAAGAGCACAATAACACTGTTTGATAGAGCAAATTCTCGGCTACAAAACACTCTTTTTTAATGTAGTCACCACTATTAGCTATGTATTTTCACTAGTGATGAACAAGAGCCTGAGTACCACTCTCGTCAAAATCTCGAGTACCAATCTTGTCAAACATGGATCCCATGTTGCTGTCACCACTGCTGAAATGCACCACCCACTGCCTCACTATGCTAACATCCACTGCTTGGTCTCCATAAGTGTTCGACAAGTGCTGATGAATGTCAGTGGGTGCCATTTTTTTCTGCATGGAGGAATTCAGTGACACACCTTTGCTTAATATGCACTTCCATGTCAGACACCATTCTGTCAGGCTGTCCCAGCGCTGTCATCTGTCATATGGCAACAAAGTGTAATACTGGAATATTGGTGGGAAGGTTCGCCCTCTACTGCCGCACCACTAACATCTGCCTCTGATGTTGTGAGCCAATGAAATAAAATGGAAGGCATTGCTTTTGGAGTAGTCCTTGTATCAGAGCAGAAACCCCTGAAATATGTATTTTCTGTTTGAGAAGGAAGATTATCTTGAGCCTTATCTTGTGTGTAGGCAGGTTGTAATACTGTTGAGTTTGACATCACTAGAGGTTTTTTTCTCATCCTGTTTTTACCTCTACTGCACATTAAGTCCTTTTGTCTGTGGTCCTAACACGCTCAGAGCCAGTTTCTTGGTAACTGGTATAGTGATACAACCACGGAACTCCCTGAACCACTATTATTAGTTCAGTTATATGGAGGAGCTGATACTTACGTACGTTCTTTAACTTTTTAAGTTCGTATGTGTGATGTTTATCTTCTCAGAACCAGCTTCTGTACCTGCTTTTTTTACTGTTGCTTGGGTTGATTGTTTGGTCTCTTCCTATGTTAGTTCTGTTCAGATACAGAGGGGATACAGGACCACCTTGCGGATCAAGTCACGTAGACTGGTCTGATCTGAAGTATATTTAACATAGCCTCAGTGGAGTGGATTTGTATTCCCACAGGAGAGTCCTGAACCAAACCTGAAGGCATGACTTAGCTGTCATTCAAGTACAGAGGTTCCAGGGAAACCAACTGAGAACTATTATCATTTTATTCACTGTATAGATTTGTTCCAATACGTGACTTTTAAGTCATATGAAGCTATTACATTTTGTAAATAACATATGTAAATGATCACTGGATGGGCATAAATGCACCTAGAGGAGATTTTACATTTGCACGTAGAAGGGAAAAATATCTCTAAGTACAACCATATATGTATGGTATGAATTATCATGAAAAATGAAAACTTCCTTTTATTTCTTTTTTTTTAAATGCATTGTTTTCACACCTCCGAGTTATTAGAGCTGTTGGACACTGTGAACATGCTTCCTGGATTGGGAAAATCAGTAATTTATTGGTGGAGCACATAATGTGGGCACTAAATAGGAAGCAAATTGTTTGTCACTTTGATAATTTTTAATTTCACTGTTAGAAAGCCAAAGGTAGGGTGAAAGATACCTTTTAAAGTGAGGTGTTCATTTGGGTACTGTGCCTGTGCAAGATTTACTCTTCTTTAACTACAGCTGGCGGGATATCAGGAATGACTGGATTCTTTATGCTTTTTGCTGCAGGATCTAAGCAGGGCATTAAAGTGTGGACACATTGAGGTGCTTTCTTTTCTTTAAGAATCTCTTGTTTCCTTTGTCCTATTATATGCCCCTCAGTGAGGTGTTCCTTCTCCTCAAGCCCTGCAGACTGAGCAGAATTGCAGATCAGATCTGTCATCTTTCAAATAAAAATGTGTGATGTCCTGAAGTTGTTTTCACTTTATTTGTTGTTTGACATAGTTTACATAAAAACAGTGGTTGGTTATGCTGGAGAAAAGATTTTGTCATTTTCTTAGTGTTTTTCTTACCACCACCACCTCCTTGCCCCCCTTCCCCCCCCCCCTTTTTTTTTGAGGCTAACCATGGACATCGTATCAATTCTGAAATATCTCTTTATTCAAATATGTACTTAGCTTCCACTGGCAGTGGGAGAAAGTGACAGTAAGCTGTTTATGAAAACAGATCTTACACCACAGCACACTGTAAAGAAACTAGATAAGACATAAGACCTAACCACAAAGACTAATTTTGACAGAAAAATTCCCATCTCCAATTTGCACAGTGGACTGTTGTGGTCTGCCTTTCATACATGAGCAGAATGATCATACTAATGGCAATTCTGCAGTTGCAAGGAAAGTAGAATTTTTGTCTGAAATAATTGTTTATATTTGCTTAAAACTGTGAACTTGTGTTACTTTGATTTTGAATACTATATTTTGTGTGTGTGTGTGTGTGTGTGTGTTTTCTATTCAGGGAGTTATACATAGCAGTTAGCACTGCAGCATCAAAGATTCTCATGTAAACCCAAAAAGTTAATTCCCAGCTCATGTAGCAGTGAAATATTTCATAGCTGTGGCGCTGAAAGAGTAACTGAATTGCTTGTGGCTAGCTACAGGAAGAGACTAAACTCACTATCTGAAGTCCTAGTACATTTTATGCACTGCATGTTTGAACCACTCGATGATACATAGGTTCAGATGATTGTTTTTTTCCCTTTAGCGGTATGTCTTTTGATTTATTTTTTTGCTTATATCGTAGTGATATTTACATGAGATCAGTAAGACTCGTCTACATCAGAGGTTCAATTTGGTGAATAGTTTTGAAATTCTGGTGTCATTCTGGTAATGTTGAAAGTCTTCAGTACGAAAAAAAAACAACCCAGGGAAGAAAGTGATTTCAGGCTAACTGATTTGTGTTTTTATCTTAAAATTTACATTCCACTTACATACTATTGAAAGAAAAGAAGAAATAGAATTGAAAAGCATTTTTTGAACTATAACATTAAAAAATGCGTACATGAAAATATCAGAATGGAACACTTTTCTGAATGTTTTAATTTTCTTCTTTCATTTCCACTGTAATCTAGTTTAAGACTGGCCTTTTTTGGATAGGTTAGTTTTAGCCTAGCTCCTATGTCTGGTTCGGTGTTTACTGGCTTAAGGAAGGGAGCTATGCAAGGGAAGAAACTGTGGACTGCTCCCTTTAGGAGCACTGGTGGCTTGCATCAGATGCAAGTGTTGCTGAAAGTATGACCTAAGACAAGAAAATTGTTCTCATGGAATCTATTGTTCTGAGTGATTTTAGTTTAGTGGGAATCCGTTTTATAAAGGCCTTTGGAAGGGTTGGTGCAGGTACAGTTCATCTTCCATTGATGGCTGTACTTAATTGTGATCAAGTTATTAAATATGTTATTAAATTCCTAAAATCTGTCTCTACTGTAGTAAGATAGGTATGAAAACCAGACAGACAACTTGCCCTTAACACTGTTTATTACTGTTTCTAAATAGCTGGAAGATTGTACTGTGTCTTTGAATTTTAACTTCCTCATCAAATATGACTTTTTTGTTGGGATTGTACCATTTCCTGGAAAGATAAATCTGTGATGTGAGTTGGGATTCTAATTTAGATATAGCATGGCATGCCTTGAGATTTTCATTTCTTCATTAAAAATTCTATAGTTGAATTAATGTTGAATACTGCCTTGAGCACTTTTGTAAAACAATTTTCTGTCAGGTATTAATGAAATTTCAGTTTTAAACTCTCTCTTCAGGACAAACATTTTCCATCGTATAAATTCCAGTTAACCTATTTTGTACTCGTATTGTCTGTACATGAAACCTATCCATACATTCCTATAGTTTGTTTTTTTTTTTATAGTTTCCACAAGAGATTCAGTAGGTGTGTTTTAACAAATGATTCATCCTGAAAAGACATCTAGTAGAATAATGTAGTAAAAATGTCATTAAACGCAACACTGAAGATTTGTGAAAAGAAAAATCCATTGAACTCACAGTTTCATTGAGCTTGTCTTCATTTGGTGGTCTTGTTTCTGACAGGTCTTTCTTGCTTTACTGTTAGAAAATCAGCAGAGTCTGAAATGAACCCAATCCCCATCACTGCATATAGTAAAAATGATGTTCTTCAGAGAGACTGCAGTCTTGTAGAGATGTGTTTCTAGTCTGATGAAGCTGGGCTCTCCCATCTCTGCTATGTATTGTAGTGATACTAGGAACAGTGCATTCAAATTGTGATTTCCTTCTGTCATAAAAATGTGTCTTCAGGCACATAAATATATGGCCTAATTTCCAGAAGTGCTGAACTCCCACACCATGTAGTGGTCTCAGTATTACTGTACACTGCTTAGCGCTTTTAAAAAACGTTAGGTTCTTTATGCAGCTGTACTTGTATGCACTGGTGTTTAAATGTTGCACCAGCACAGAGCTGGGAAAAGCTCTTGAATGTCTTTACAGAAAATGTTTTCAGCAACTACTTCTTTCTTTTCACCACATATTTTAACACAATTCGTTCCTAAAAATAGACCTGCAGGCCTATTGTTACAGTAACTAACTGTTAGCGTCTTAATGTGATAGGACAAATAAATTTAAAAGTGGAGTTCACTGTAACAACATTGATTTAGATCATTTTGTCTGTATTGGGATTAATGACATTTCTGATTTCTCTATTAGTCCATAATAATTTCCCATATTTTTCATCACTGATAAATAAAGAGCTGAAGATAACTGCTGGCCTCTTTTTTCCATGGATTACTTATTGTGCAGAATATGAATTCTTATTTGAGTCATAGTCAAATCACTGAATCAAAACATCTACTTTAATAAGCTTGAACAGCTAGAGAGAAAGTAAATTTTAAACTGCTGGTTTAAACTGCTGGTTAAAAATTTTAAACTGCTGCTTCAGTTTAGTTAAAGGTATACGTTAGAAAGGAATAAAAAGTGAATAAATCTAGAGAAAGACCAACATACAGTTCCACCTGGACATTAAATAATTCTCACTTAAGAGTATTTTATCTCGCTTAAGAACTGTTAAGATTTAATGTCCTCTGTGATATAGGAGTGAAGATTTTTACAGATGTTTCATTGAACTGGCTTCGTCGGAGGAAGAGGAGCTCCTTTAAAAAGAGTAAAATGGTCTCATAAAGAAAAGCCTACTATCCTTTGCAGCAGTAGCTGGAAAAATCTCACTAAAAAAAGGACTAAACAAGGTACAGAAATACATCTTCCCTTGCCTTCCCCAGACAGCCTTCTGCATGCTCAAGATCTAAATGCCAGATCCATTTCTATGGGAATAAGAACAGGAAAGAGCCTTGCGTAGGGACTGTGAACAATTGTTGCTTTACGAGTCAGACTTCTCCTGGGAGGATCTGTTATCTCCAGGGAGCTTTACATCAGACACTGTGTTCACCTGCTAGAAGGGCTAAGCAACATCATATGTACACTTCTGGCATTATCTAATCCAGTGGGATTAAGTAACGGTTTTGCACATGCTCACGTAAGGTACCAAGGAGAAAACAATTGTGGGTAAGGGTTGGAGGCTGAGGATCTTTCCATGAGCAATTTGGGGGCAGAATATCTGTGTAAGCCCTGTAGAAGAGCTCTGCCTTCTCTTAGCTGTTTCAGGAGACCACAGCCTGTCCTCGCAGTAGGTACTGAGCTGAATCCCTTTGATGGAGTTCTTCCGTAGGGGCACTTGTGTACTGCTTAGCAGGAGCCTGTCTGAAACAAATAACTGAGAACAAGGAGGAAGCTCAGAGAAACCAGCAAGCCCTCTAGATGTCTTCTTCCAACTTCAAGAAAGTGATCAGAAATAAAAGGAGATGCAGCATGTCTCCTGTATAGTGAAATGTACTGTTTACCAAAAGAGAGTGCAAAAAATGGTGATACACCATCTATAAAAAGAATTATATAATTAAATAAGTTCCTCTTGAACTGTGTACAAGTTTACATTTTATCTCATATATACATATATATACAGTTTGTCATCTTGAAATCTTGTTGCTTTAAATGAATGTTTCATTTTATGTTTATAGATATGAATTTGCCGTATTTTAAGAGCAAAGCTAGACAGTAGGATAATTCAGCACTGCTCCACTGTGTTTTTTCTACCCAATTAAGGTATCTGTGAAAGACATTTGCTCTCAAGTAGAAAAAGCAGTTTATGGGTCAGATATAGTATTCCAGGTCATTAGGTTTTCAACAAATTATATAATATTTTATTTTATTGTTTTGTTTGTTTTTGTTTTGCTCATTCTTGCTCATTCTTTTTCTTTAAGGCTGAAAAAGTCATCTTTGATGGAGACTGCTCACCCAACAATAATCAGATTATTAGCATGTTAGGAAAATAATTAGGGTGCTCTTCTGTCAAATTAGAACCCATGACAGCAGTGCCTGTACCAGGCAGCTCTTTCTTGTTATAAAGTACTTGCTGATGGTCGACTGCTTGGTCTCAGTTACAAATGGGTAAATGTAGAGCAATTCCTCTCATGTGAAGGGGCTTTCTTGGGTCTAAAGTAATACTGCAAAATTTTTCATTTGATCCTGTCATTAATCCTAGTGAGTGGCAAGCCAAGTCATTTTTGTCCTGGTGGAGTCAGGAAGACCAGAGCTCTGCTTTAACGTTATTGTCTTTGCAATGTATTCTCATTTTCAAGTACTTTCCTGGATGATAGGAAAACAGCAGTTTATCCAAGGAAAAAATGCTTTATTTATTGCATTTTTATCAAGCCACTGTCATTGTAAAGGGCAAAGATAGAAGGCCAATTGTCAAAATGAAACTTTTTTTTTTTTTTAGCCTTAGCATCTGGAAAGTAGGTTGTCACAGAATTTGCTGGGCCACATGAAAACCTTTTTACTTGTCACTTGCTCGGAATCAGTATTTAATCTTATTGATTAAATTTAAGCTGAATCCCAGAATGGCTTCATAGCTTTTTGTAGCTATAACCATTAGTTGAAACAGAAACGCTAATTTCTTAAGGAAAACTATTTTGTGAATGCACCTAAAAGGATCGTTCTAACTTGGTCCACATAAAAAATGTGTGAAATCACTAGTGTGAAATCCGGTCATTTCACTATATAATTGTACAAAACCTAGTGGAAATGTAAAAAATAGTTTAACAGTAATTTATCTTAAAAAATACGTAAATATTAGAAACTTCTGGAAGACATACATTTGGTTAATGCCTTAGTATAGAAGCTGATGGATACTATGAACTGCCTTCCTTTCTAGATATATAGCTACATAAATTAACATAGCATCCTGGTTTAATATAGTTTTATGAATATATATGTTTAGGTTGCAACAGGAGGAACATAACCCTCTGCAAGTATCTCCTTGGACATACACTAGTTTCGTTAACTCAGGCCAACAGAAATTTTAGTATTGATCTCTCGAGTATGAAGTGAAGAGTCACAATCATCAGTTTACCAAAGATGCAAGCTCTCTTGCCTTTAACTGGCCTGTGTGTACATGCTACTTTTAATATATATACATATAATGTTACATTTATGTATATATATGTATAACACAAGAACAGTAGAGCATCTGGCATATATTTGTGCTTCCTAGATGTTCCCTATGCCAAATTTAGCTATTGAAGGAACTTTTACAACAAACTTTAGTCTTGGTTAAGGCTGCACAACCTTCATTACTGGAATAAAATTGCATGAGATGAGGAGTTCACCAGTTTAGTTCTTGTTTAGGTATTTTGCTAGGTAACTTCATTCTGAAAGGACATTTATAGTTGCATGTTTTGGCTGTTAACATTTTGTTTGTTTGTTTTGACATTCCTGTTTGGCATTTTTATTCTACTTAAAAATGTGTGTATTTGTTTGGGTTTAACTAGAATAGTAAATCAAAAGAAACACGTTCTCTCTATGTACTACACTACAGGGAGTAGATTAATGGAAGAAGACTTGAGGCTCCTTCTGTACCTGAATTTATGTTTCACTGATAAGCTTTTTATTTGTTTTAGGTTGTACTTCTTGTTATGAACAATTACCTACTATATTGTTTCTATGTTTAAACAACAGTAAATAGACATTTAATAATACTACTTCATAAAAATGTTACCATTTACTTAAGGTGTGAAGAAACATATTCATCCTGTAGTTCAGCTAAAACTCAACCTTAATCAAGGGCAACAAACACACAGATTCAGAGTGCAAATACCTTTTACATCTAGCAGTGTCTGGCTTCAAAGCAGGCATGGATGTGCAGCTGCAAGTGTGCTAATAAGGATTAGGCATTTGCTGTCTATGAAGAGAACGAGATCTGCCGGTACATGAGTCAGGATAAAAATTTCAAAGACTATTGATTTTTCTTGTGGAGGACATAAACTGATGATCATTTAGGGTCAAGAAAAGCCTTTACCCTGGCTACCAAGTCTTTCTTCACCTCTCCTGTTAGTAATGGCATTGTCAGACAAGAGCAATGGGTCAGTTCTTTGACTGAAGTATCAAATGAGGCCATGGTGGAAAGTGGCATGTCTTATCTGACATGGCAATTTCTAACACGTCTGCAGCATTTTTTAGAGTATGTAACAGATGTAGAGCTTTTGACATGAGTTCTGAGCAGATTTGTCTGAGCAAATACTGCTGCTTACAGCATATTCCCGTCTGTATTTTGTCCCAAGTCCTTTCTCTGTTGTACTTAATATGATGTAATGTTATCCATATTCTCTAATTTAAATTGACAGATTGCCATGGAATTCTGTAAAGTCACGCCAACTTTGAGCATTGAGGAGCTGTCTATATTCATCTTGTCAAAGAAGCTTAAATAGAACAAACCTAAATATAAGTGTAGTATGTTATCTTCATTGATTTCTAATAGAAAAGATTAATATGTAAGTCTTACAGGTTCCATAGCAAAGTGAAATTACATATTATTTGTATTTGCAGTTTAGCAGGCAAGGGAAGGTTTCATGAAAGCTGACAAAATGAGATATCAATTACCTTACCTGGAGGTGGCTTGTATCAAAGCAGTGGCAGAACCAATATGGGACAGAGATGCCTGAACTGACAGGGAGATTCCTCCACATAGTGAAAGTATTCTCAGAAGTGTGGAATGGAGTCTTGGTTCTGCATGCAATGCAGACACATTAGCAAAGGTGCTGGCCAAGACTTTTCACTTCAGTGCTAAGGAAAGCAGTGCAGAGCCCTTTCCTGTCTGTCTGCGGTGAAGAAGTTACTACAGAACAAATCTGTCCCAGGGAAGATCCTGTCGCCCATAAAATGTCACCTCTGAGCTCTGTCTTAAGAGATAATGGTTACACGAAACTGCAGAAGTTGAAGGTTTCACATAAATCCTGGCCATGCTTTCCATTTCCCAAAGCACAGGCTTCACACGGTTGTCTTTGCATATATTCCCAACTTTTTCCACCCTTCTTGCGCCTGGCTTTTTGTTATTTCGAAGTGCTTTGCATCTTGATTTATTCTGACAACAGATATTCATTGTGCTCATACTATTGGAGCAGACAGTCATGAAATAATTGTTATTTAATAATTGTACTAAGCATATTAACAATATAGGCCAAATATAGATCACGTATCTCTCACTTCTCATCAGATTATAGATATATATATATATATATATATCCTGAAATGCTTGTTATAGTTTTTGGGAAGTTTCACCAGAACAACAATGAATGCTCAAATTGTTAATCAAAGAGATCACGTGTTCATTGCTGTTCGTTATTCCGTTTTTGGTATCTTATATGTGGGTGGCTAGAAAAAAAATAGCTGTTGAAATAATTGCAACTGCAGCCCATGTGTTTGCTGATTTAGGCTTTAAAATCTTCTTTTGCTGAGGATTTCTGCTGTATCTGAGTATGACTCAACTTAGATGTTTAGAAATAATACGTATTTCACATCTTTCACTGTAGATGCTGCGGATGTGTAAGAATGCATTTTAGCTTGAACCAATGAAAGCTGTATGCTTTCAGGCAATATTGAAAATGTTCTACATAGGATTGCAAAGTAAATAAGAAAATAGATGTTACTTCCTACTGTGTCCCAATTCTCTGTTTACAGGCTACTTTCTTTTTAAAAAGTAGTCTTTCTCAACCTTTCCGATTATCTCACCAGTAACTATCCTTCTTTTAGGTTCCCCTGGATATGTTCTGATATTGCCATAAATAATGCCGCACATTTTGTTGAATGAGTGCTGCTGTTGTTGCTTTGAACTTCAGGGTGCCGAGTGCTTGATTTTGGAATCATTACAACATTCTTTTAATGTATTTGTCCAGTAATGTAACTGATGGAGGGCAACTTCTTGCCCTCTGTGATGTTGTTTGAGGTTTTCCTTGGTTGACTTTTGCTTTGTTTTGTACTGATTTATTTGATAGATGAAAGCTGTTCCCTCTTCATGTTGCAAACTAGTTGGCAGAGTTTCACTACTGCAAGCTGGGCTTTTGTCAGTGCTTTGCAAGGGTGAGGCTTGAAAGCCAGGTGTGCCTGCTGTGCTCATAATCAGCCCTGAAGGCATGAGACATGTATGGATAAGCTACTCTGGAGGGTGGTGTGCCAGTAGGTGCAGCTGGAGGAACAGGCTATAGGCTATGACAGCTGGATGAGTGGATGGAGGTTGACATCCTTGTGCAAGCACCCACTCTACAGGCAGCTGGTTGGAGCTAGGTGGAAGCGGCACTGAAATCTGCCTTCGATGAGAGATGTTGGAACAGGAACAGTACTGCCCACAGAGCGGTGGGGATGCCCGCTCCTGCCCACAGGCCTTAGTGCCTCCTGGTGCTGCCTGCAGGCCTTGGTGCTGCCCGCAGGTCTCACACCCATCCCTGCACGTCAGGCAAATTGAAGGAATAAAGTGAATTCAGCATTGGTAAAACCTGGAATAAGTGGATTGAAGATGGATCACAGATCTTACTTATTGCCTCTTCTTTGCTTCTTTAGATCAAACTTAAAATGTTTTCTCCTGGAGAAGAGCTGAGCAGAGAGAGTTTCTCTACAATTACTAATTTTATATGGTAATGTAGTATGCTCAGTCCTACAGCATATGCAGCTGTGCCTGGCCAAATCAGAAGCATGCATATGAGCTGGTTCAGTGTCACATGTATGATGGTTCTTAGCACATCTTTAGTGCTCCATAATAAGATATTTTCTTTCTTTGATTCAAATCTCTGCACATTTTTAAAATGTGCATGCAAATGAACTCAGCCCCTCAGGTTCCTGGTAAGTTGCCACAATGGCTGGGAGCGTGGCAGAGGTTCTGCACCAGTGCCCTGTGGTGTGGTAATGTTACTGTACGTGGCAGAGCCATGATGCAGGAAGGGGTTTGTGCTTCCTTTTTATCATTGCTGCTGTTGCATGAAGCACTATAGAAGAGAAAACTGGAGGAAGTGGTAAAAGACAAAAAAAAAAAAAATCGGTAGGGTTCTGGATTCAGCAGGGTTACAGCAGTGACAAGCGGAAGCAGTGTCATTCACTTCTATTGGGCTGTAGGTGGAAAGGCATCCTTGTTAAAAAAATTAAACAGAGAGGATAGGATGGTATTTGTTGCCATCTACTTTCACCTACAATTAAAATACTTTAAAAGGTAATAAGCACAATGTAGATAGCAGCTTTTTTTCATTATTTGTTCACATCTACTCTCTCTGAGAGTTGTTCATTTATTTTTAATGCTAACAAGTAATTCTCACAGGAGGTCAAAGCTGGGCGTCTTATGTACTGAGCATGTTATGTACTGTGGTATTATTTCCTTCAGAGATGTATTACAAGGTTTTGCTTCATTTTATTTTTAAGAGCTGAGGATGATTGTTGCCACATCTTATTCTAATATTTCAGAATATATATATTTTAAAGTAATTAATTTACTTATCTGGCTGACATGCATTCCAGCCTCAGATAGATAAAACAGTCAAGCTGTTCTGTTCCTAGTAGTTTGATGTCCCTTGCTGCATTGCTACACGTGGCACTGCAGTGACAGTAAGTTGGCTGGGACATCAGTGGCTACTAAATAAGAATTCTTTACTGCTTTCAAACTTGAGTTAATTCAACGTCTAATGATTTCAATATGCTTGTTATCAACTAGATAATGTTCTCTAAAGAGAAATTATTAAATTGTGAGGTGAAAGCTGAGTGGCCTGGAGTGATTTGGGGACTTTTCTGCATATATTATTTCTATTTTGAACCACTGTATTTTTTATTGTTGTACTTGCTATATTTCAGTAAATCATCACATAAATATTTTCATTTTGCAGTTGATTGATATTTTGACTGAAATTAATTTCAGAAACAGTTTCTACATTTAGCCTGTTCCTCTTCACCTCAAGACTGTTTAAATTGATGAGATGACATAAGACTGACTAAAGAGAAAGCACAGTATAATTTCCTTTATATGGTTAGATTTAGCCTATCACTCCACTATTTTCAGTTAGAGATAATTGGAGTAACTCAGGAAAATATTAAACGTTTGACCAAATTTCATTCTGAAGTATATCCGTTTATACTTAAAATTGGTTTGATGTCTTTTACTGTCTTAATGCATATAGTTGTAGTCATCTGCATAAAGTTAAAGCAGTTATAATGGTTTTACTTACATATTAAGAACTTAACCATATCTATCTCTCTGGCCATCTGTCTAGCTAAAAACCCTCTTCATGTTTATGTTTTGATTTCTCTGTTAATATTACTTTCATGAATATTCTCCATCTCACATGGCCAGTGTCATGTTTAATAGAATTTTGAAAGAAAAGCAGATGGTCATTGTTCTATCCATCGATTAGACTTCTGGGGGATTCTATTTATCTGAGATTTTCTTTAGGATTCTCCAGTGTGTAATATGCAGTGTTCATCTTCATGATGTAAGCATATGTTCACGTTTATGATGATGGCAGATTGGGTTACTAAACTTTCATCTTTCCTTATTTCCTAACCAACTACTTCACAGTTACAGTAATAAAATAGTAAATTGTACTGCAGAGGTGTCCTGAGAAACAGCATGGTGAAAATGTTCATCTTTAAGAATAAAATTTAGGAACTTTATTTTCTGTTGGAAGTGAAGATGGATGAACATACTGTACCAGTATACTAGCGAGAGCGCTGTGCGGTGTTCACATCTGAGAAACTTAAACTTACTGGCTTTTTGAGTTGTTCTCAGTTTATCTGTGGAATGGAGTTTATTCATTTCTTACAGCACATGCATCGCAACACGTACTGGCATTGTGTCTGGTTTCCTGTGTAGCGGAACTACCAGTGCTGAGAGCCAGCTCCCAGGCTGCTGAGAAGAGATTTTCCCAAGCCGCAGCAAACGAGGGGGGAATTTCCTAGGGTGGCTGGGAGAAAAAGCTGCCAGGTTTATGATAGGACATGCACTCTCGGGGAATTTATGTACTTGCCTCCTCTACAGAGTCTTGAAGAATTAGATACCTGCACCAGCCCAGCCCTTCTGTTCCAAAATATAGCTGAATGCTTGGTGGCAGTGGGTCCTTTTCCATAGTGACACTGGTGGGGCAGGCACACTCTGAGGGTGTGTTCCTGCTCTGGAGCCCAGAGTAGCACTATCAGAATGTTCTGGTGTGAGATTTCGCAGCCCTTCCAGCTCCGCAATTGTACTGTTCTGCCTAAAAACAGAACAGGATCTGCCAGAGAAACCTAGTGCCTAAAAGTTCCTTAAAACCCCAATGTTGTCCAAGCTTCTTCTTGTTTGCCATTTTATCTGTAGAGGTTTCTAAAATTTTGTCTATCTCTAATTTTTTTTTTGCATGCCTGTGTCTACTTGTGTACAACTGCTTGGATGTAGGCAGCTCTGGTCAGACTGCAGAGCAGAAATGTAGATGCGTAGGAGACATGAATGGTTAGCAACGTCGATGTCAAAAGACTTTTTAATGAGCATTCAATCTTCTGCCTCCTGGGTCAACGAATGAGCTCCTTTTGTGGATTGAAAGTCATCTGATGTCAGTTGACATAGCTTCATGTATTTTTCAATGGAATTTTGCTCTAAATCCACTTTTAATGCAAAGCAGTAGTGAGATTCGTGCTTCACTGTGGTCTTTTGAGTAAAATGACAGTTGCAGCTCTTGTGTGCCATCTGTGCAAGATTTGGGACCACTGAAATGTGAAGGATGCACCAAGTGCTGACATTCAGATATATTTCTTCAGTAAAAATAACAGCTTCATTTATTTCACTAGTAAAGTTGGTGTATCCTGATCCCCAAATAAATACATATTGCTATTACAACTTGACCTCAAACAGCCTTAGTGCAACGTAGTATATAACCTATTTCTGCTCTCACCTGTTCTCCTTCACAGATGGTAGTCTTAAAAAAAAAAAAAGAGATAATGGAGATGTTCTACATTATCTTTCACAGATGGGTGTATGAAATGGTGTAAGGATATATGAAATAATGTAATCAAGTCATGAGCTTATTAACCTGAGAAGCTATGCAGTATGAATCCATATACTTGCATTCAGGTATTTGAAATCATATTTAAAGTGTTATTTATGGCGTAGGACAAAGTGTTGTAATTGCATCAGCATGGACATCTGCAGATTTCAGTAATGAGAAATGCACTTAGGTCAATTTTAAAGCAATGTGATTATGCAAATCCTGCCCTAATGTAGCTTTGGTGGATGGCACAGAACTAAACAAAAGCTGTTGCCACAAAGCATTAAAAAGTCTAAAATTCAAAATTTTAGTTACATTAATTGTCAGTGGCTTTGCTGGTGTGCTCTGGCACGCTAAATGTGCAATGCTCTCCCACTGCCCCACAGCCAGTTTCATGCTTTCCTGACTTGGGCCCTATATCATCCTATATCCATGAGAACAGTCCTCAGCTGGGTGTACTGCAAGTTCTGACTGCAGTTCAAACCAGAACTTGTGTATGGAAGGGCATGATGAGAAGAGACAGTGATGGAGAAACAAGGAGAGTGGGGAACAGAATGGTGCTGGATGCTGATGAAAGGACAGAAGGAGCTGCAGAGACAGACACACCTGCATTGGAAGGGAACATGGGAAGACAGGTGCTTCAGTAAGAGAGAAAATGCTCCCAATAAGAGCATGTGGGAAAAGATCTGGAAAAAAAACAAAGAAACCCTCTTGAGAAAGATGGAAGGAATTTTAAAGTGTGTTAAATTCTAAATAAATGTACTGTTGCACATCAAAATGATTAACACAGGTTAGCAAAAGAGTCAAGGCAAAAGTGCATTTTGTTGCTGTATTTACAGGGACAAAATAGACCACAACTGAAAAAATAAAAAGAGCAAAAACCCTCAGAGCCTCAGAGCAGTATGCAATTGCATATGTATTCCGTGCAGCTACGTAGAATAGAGCAGATTTTCTCAGTGAGTGTTGCAAACAAAAATCCATACACTTCCCTATTATACGTGACAAGATAATGTTGGCAGGACAGTTTTTGTCTTGCCAGCCATTAGGTTCTTGATTTCAAGCATCATGTCTCCTGGTCTTATAAAGGCATGTGTATTTTTTCTGGGTAGAGAATGTATTTTCTTAGTGTTATGCTTAGAAATAATTAACCCATGTTACGTTTTACTTCTCTCTTTTTTTTTTCTTTTTTAAGGAAAACATGGGATGGGCACCCTGTTTGAGAAACAGAATTACAGGATGCTTTTAATGGTGCCCATGTGAGGTACCATGATCAGGTTCAGATTTGGCTTTAAACTCATTTGTGACTTGTGAATTTGATTGCAAAGTGTAACAGCGATCACTGGCAGAGCTAATATTTTCTTTACCGTGTTAATTATGGAATATCTTTTGAACAGATAAGGTCTAAGTTTCTTATTAAAATACTTCTGGCTGCAGTCTGAAAAATAAACGTGCACATTTAAATGCAAAAAGATGAAGGAGAGGTTTGTAACATCTGTCTAATTGCCAGTGGGATTTTAAATATGGATTGAAATCCCCATTCACATAAATTTACTCATAGAAGCATGTTAGAGTGGAGGATGTTGAGTTAGGGAGTCCAACTAAAGCCTGTGTAAGTACATGGGGATTGTAGTAGGTGCAGTTGCTGCCAGAAGATGTAGAGAGATATGGATATGGCAGTGGTACTGTTACGTATATTTTAAAAGCAGGTCTCATGGTATACCAAAAGAAAAAACTTGAGACAGCACTTGGCATCACTGCATAAAATACTTGATGCTTTTCAAAGTTCCTCTTAAACTAGGGAAGTACGGTCTGCTGGGACTTGTATAAGTTGAAATGGAGAACAGAGAGAAGAAATGTGAGATCTGTGTGGATTTGAAGATTTAGAGAAATGTTTGAATTTGGAGACATAGCTATGAGAAATCAGAGTGTGCAGCAAGAAATGCATGTTCCCAGCATATGCTGTTACATCCTGCCTCCTAACATTGCAATATACTTTCATACTGGTAACTCAAAAAATATCTAGCATAAAATCTAACAGTGTGTCAGTCTACAATGATACTGGCAGTTGCGTGCTTTTTACCCCATTGGAAGAAGGAAATAAGTTGCTCCTTATTTTGCAGCTCAGCAAGTCCCTTTCTCCCCTCACTAATGGTATTTAAATTGTGAGCAATTTCTTTTGAAATGAATGAAGTTTGATGGAAATATAACCAAGCAAAAAAAGATGAAATTCATTCTCCTTTAATTTTTTGTATTCTTCCTTTCCCACATCTTAGACTTTAGATCACTTTGATGCTAAGTTATAACCATTTCCACCTACCTGTATTTGCATAAAAACCGTAAAAATTTAATTGAAGCATATTAAATATTTGTATGTGTTCCTAAGATTTATTTAAGTATCAAGTGTTTTGCACAGATGTAGCCACTAAATCTGCGTGAAGAAAGGTTGCCATTGTGAGACTGACAAACCTCAGAAGCATTTTCCATGGGTTAGGTAAATGAAGTCACGTCAGGATTGCATTCTGAGTTTTAAGCTTCAGAGGGTTTATTTACCTGACCAAAAGGTATTTTACCTCTGCTGATTAACTTTAGAACAAACCTCCAAGAACATCTGTTTGTCAGATATGGAGAAAGTATGTCTGAGGGAGAATCTGATTTAATTCAGATCTTTCTTTTTAATTTAAGACTTCTGGTAGCAATGGGAACTCAGAGATATTCAGTGGACCTGAAAGAAAGATGAATGACATTTTTATGGTGTTGTTTATTTAATCTATCAGTGCTGAGACTCTTCAGAATTAAAATTTATGGTCCCTTCAACTGTTTTTTATTGTATGCATTCCTTAAATAAGAATGTCAAATGCACACTTTTAGAGCATCACAGGGCTGTGGGTTAAAGCCTGATGTCTGTGCATTCTCTGGAGGCAGTGGTGGGAACATCAACCTTCTAAATCCCATTCTTTGAAGAGCTTTCCTGTTTTCTGAAATAGGAATTTATGTAAGTGGCTACTGCAAGTGCTGTTTCTCAATTGCGTCCCTCCAAGGTGTTGCATTAAGATCTACTGCTGTGTTTCTGCCATGCAAATCTACTCCATCTGTGTGGTGCGATGGTCAGCTACCCAAGACTCCTCTTTGCCGTCTTGCATGGAAAACCCATACGTGTAACCAAATACTCCGCATCAAAGTTTGGACTCTCTTAATCTTGCTCCCATTTGAGTGTAAGGGCTCTGATTATGCTGTGTGTCCTCTATCTACCTGTGGGTACATAATATCAGTAGATCCATAATACAATAAGCTGCAGATATTTTTCTAAGGGACCTGGACTCATTCATATAAAGTACCTCCCAATGACGAATAGTTCTCCATTTGTGAGAAGTTTTTCCATTGCTGTGCTTTTTGCACAGAAGGCATTTTGTGTTGTGAATGTTGGTTAACGTGTACTAGAAATGCCTTATCTGACAGGAAATGGTTATTGTGTGCCCTAAAGATGAAGATTTACAGTTTAACAGGTACTCATTGATTGAGAGGGTAGGTGCAACAAGGGTTTATTGTCTCAATTTTGCTTAACTTAGCCTATATTACAAATAGAAGTTCCCTGGCTTATTTTCTCACTTCTGGGAAATGTGCATTAAGGTCTTCAGTGCTGGCTACACTTTCCTAGAGCCCATGCTAATGGTGGATTTGAGGTTGGCCTGGCTGCCAGGAAAGCCCTACTTCTCATGATTTCTGAGGGTTGGCACTGCCATCTGTGTGTCCTTCTCCTCAGTTCCTCGAAGACTGCAAACTGCACAGTTGGAGTCTGTGCTCCTTTCTTGTTGCTAGGGAAGTTATCTCCTTTCTTTAACACCTGCACCAGGGAAAACAGGAAAGCCATTATTGTGCTGAAGCAACCTTACTCATTACTTACTAGTTCTAAATTACTGAATTGGTTTTTTGTTTGTTTTGTGTTTTTTTTTTTTTCCTGACAAATTGGTAGGTGTTACTGCTAATGTTTTTAGTGGGAGGAACACTGCTCAATACACTGTGAAAGTGAAAAGCAGCTGTTACACATAAAAATAGAAGCAGTTATAAAGGCAGTACAGAATTCATGTTTTGTATATACCGATTCACCCATGGCAATACAGGCAGCATTTTCAAGTTTTGCTTGTGCCATCTCCTTCTTTCTGTATTGGTTGTCAGTCTTTTAGTTATACATACATTTTTTTGTAATCTGGAAAAAAACGGGTTACAGATGCCTGATGAAAATACTCTTTTGTTCTAAGACCTTCTCTCTTACACCTTGCTTTCTGCTGTCCTTATTTTCTTTTGGTATTTTTGTGTCTCAGTGAGGATTTGAAACCTGGTGGGGGAAAAATGCATCTAGCATTACTGAATGTACATCTCCAGTTTCAGTTGCTCCCATCTCACACACCAAACCCTGTGCAGAGTCACACAGTTTCTCTATGTGTGAAGGCAGAAAGGAAGACCAACATATTTGTGAGGGAAGATGTTACCTTTACGTGCTCAATGCATTCTTGGAGAACGAAACTCCAATTTCAGGGGAATTACTGTTTGGGTTGAACCTCTTAGTATGCTGCCAGAATTAATCTGATGAGCATATAAAGTCTTTTGAAAAGTTTATTTTTCTATATGTGTAGCTGTTTGTATAGTGATTTTACTGTATAGGTTTGGCAGAAAGGTTAGTATGTCTTAGGTACCAGAGACTTCTGTTTTGTGTAGTATTCAAGTGTGTGCAAAAATGGAAAATTCTAGATTATTTTTAATTTTTTGTGTCTCTTGGCTGTCATATCCTTAACCTTTGTATGGTAACAGAAGAAATGGTCAGTGTGTTGGATTCAGCTTATTGCAATAAGCATGATTTTTCTGCCTATGAAAGCAAGTCATGCCTGAAAGCCAAAAAGCAGTGTTTTAACTATCAATTCTTTTAGAACCTCAATTTCACCAGTATTGCATGGGTATTATGTTATTACACTTCACAGTGGTTTTCTCAGATTAATTAATTCATGGTGTTTTATCAATATGAAATCAGAACTGTCAAAGTTCATTATCATTATGATATCCAAATTTCAGGCAGCAGGAGCAGGAGCAGTTCCAACTCTGGATGGCCTGTGCTCCCTCTGCTGAACTTTGTGTATTTGCATGCCAAGGGTATCCAAAATACTATATGGTAAACCATTTATCTGCCTAGCAAATTTCATCGTGTTTTTCTTATATTGCCTTTGCTTGTAGAGCATTTACATTTCCTTTTCCCTTGAGCTACGTGTGCTTTAAGTCTTTGTAGGTATATACCTTAGGACTTGACATTTGAGTGCTTAGCTTCTGCATTATGTGCAAGAGGAAAATTTCACAGTTTATGCTTGTGGCCATGCTTGTTATTTCCTTGGGGGCTTTGGCATCCTGTAGTATATCTGAAATGTCTTCATAGCCAGTGTGTTTTCTCATGTCCATTCCAATCTGGAAATTTCAGTCAGGTGATACAAATTCAAGGTTGAAATGGGTGAAACTTCCAGAGTATTGCTCCTCCTTGTACTTAATGTAATCTAGCTGCAGACTGCTGCCCACAGGGCAGCTTTTTGATTGCCCTCTGGTAAAGAGGGATATGTAGCTATATTAATATCCCTCCCTTCCATCACTGAGTTGATTTGTTGGCAGACAGATGATTATAACTTGCATAATCTTTAGATACAGCGTAAGAGGGAGTGCAGTGGTTTGCTGGGTCTTGAGAGGGAGAAGAGAAAGGGATGTCTTTTTCTCATGGCAGCCCAATGTTTAGTTGAGCTAAGCACATCATGATGCTGCTCTCTCAGGGTTCTTGTACTTAGTTGACTGTGAGATCTTTCAGAACCCCTGTAGCTCACCATCCTTGTTCCTGCTTATCTCCCTGTCAGAATGTTTTACTCTCCTCTGGCTTAAGCTTGTTTTGCTCCATCCCTTGTATTTATACATTTGTCATCTCAGACATATCTGTATGCCATATACATTATGATAGAAAGCCACAAGAATCTAGCTTTATTTCCCTGTGGTCTCATTTGGATTGTGTTAATCTTGCACTTCAGATGTTTTGTTCCTCTGACGCCTGAGAAGAAGTGATGCATGCTGTAACATTTGCTCCTTCAGACTTGTGTTTTTGGGCAGAGAGCACATTGAGACAATCTCTCACTGTCTTGCTGCAGTGGCAGGAGCAGGCACATCCTTACTGCATGCAAGCCATTTAAGCATTCAGGAGCAGTTTTATTCACACTAGGCTCCAGTTATAGCTGGCAGGTTGAGAATTAGCTACCAGGAAATTTCCTTAGATTTAATATTAATCACAGTAGAGCAGTGATGAAATGATTTCCAACTATATGTATCTGCTGAAGCAGATAATTGTGATAGCTAGATAGCAAACTAAGTTAAGAACTAGGAAAGGGGTCATCACCTTTGAAGTGTCAAGCTCTGGGGCTTCCCTACCTAACACTGTAGCTGAGAATGAAGTGGATTTACAGAAGATGGTGTATTCTGGTGATAGACCTGGCTGAAGCTTTGAATATAAAATTGATAGATTCTGTAGCTTTACAGGTAACCCTGTAAAGCAATCCACTTAGATGTATAAAACTCCATATAAGGCAAATTACATTGAGAGATGTATTCAGACACCTTTCTTCTGTTTATTAGAAACTTTTCACGGTCTGACCTAAGTGTAGATAAAGAACTAGTACTCACCCACTTCTTCTTGCGTGAATGTTTTCCTGTACTTTAAATAGTTGCTCTTTCTTTCAGAGTTTTATAAGGGATGTGTCACACTCAGCTCAGTTTTGTTTTTCCTTGGCCTTATGTAAGGATAATTCTCCCTCTGCCCAATTGCTTAGTCGGAAAAAGCTGCTAAGAACCAGTGAAATGAGGACTGATATTTGACCACAAAATAAACATCCGCCTTCGTCTTTGCACTTCAGCTTATTGTGTTAGGTGGGACCTGTTAAATCAGTATTAAATTTTTATTAGCTGCACCGTCTAACTGAAGGCAATAGATGGTTCAAGGATACTGGTTGTATTCAAAACAGCTGCTTTTCATTTTTTCTGCTCACCTGGAAAGGTTTTCAACCATTGAAAAAGTGGCAGCCATTAACCTGGCATCTCATAAGGGAATGTTTGTATTCTCTTTCAAGCCATCTGTTCTTATTAAAAGACAATACTATAAATTAAGGAACTCAGTGTTCCCCAGTGTTA
Organism: Numida meleagris; assembly: GCF_002078875.1. Classification (NCBI taxonomy): domain Eukaryota; kingdom Metazoa; phylum Chordata; class Aves; order Galliformes; family Numididae; genus Numida; species Numida meleagris. The sequence continues at coordinate 15,031,277 of NC_034438.1, forward strand.
GCTAACAATCTCATTTGTTAGATGACTGTTCTATCATAAAAGCTTATAATATTGTTTGGTAAGTTGTAGGCTCACGTAGGAAAGAGGTGGAAGGATGAGCTTGTGAGGAAGTTTCTCAGGGATTTACTGTAAGCTTATGTTGCACAGAATGATGCTTGTAAAATCTGTATTTGAAAAATCTATTGTAGTAATTAATGGGATGGCTTTTGTTTTATGCTAATTAAAAAAGGAGGGAGGTATTAGAATAAATTTGAGGCAAATTCACATCTATACGTGTGCGTATAAATATATATATGAGTACTTTGTATTTCACCTAGTTGGTTTTCTGACTCTGATGGAGAGTCTCAATACATGGCATACTGACATATCTCAGAAATGATTGTAGAAGTAAATTTTTTTTTTAACCCAGAGGCTAACAAAAAATAAAAGTTCCACCATTATTTTTTTCATTGCTTACGTATATCATACTTGCGTCCAATATGCAATATAACAAAATAATACTTGTGTTTATATTTACAGGCTTCTACTTGGCATATTAAAAACTGGAGTATTCCCTGGAGTAAGCTTGTTCTGTGTGTTTCGCTAGAGCCACGTCAGTGTATGAGCTCTAGGCTGGGCCCTTAGCCAAGATTGATTTCATACATGTACTTCTTTGTGCAAGGGCCTTACCTTCATTTCTCACTGCGTATCAGATTTCTTGACAGTGACTCAGATACACTCCACCTAACTTTAGGTACTTACCTGGAGTGATGCTTCAGCTGTTAATAGATGGAATTCATGCAAACAACTCTTTTGTGCATTAATGCAGCATCCTATTCTTTCTTACATTTACTCTGTTTTTGCCTTCTGGCTTTGAACCTTTTTTGTGTGATGTTTGATGTGTGAAGGGTGAATGATCAAAATAAGCTGTTTTTCTTTATGCATTTGCTCTTCAGCTGTTCTGTTTTCCTCAGGGGAAAAATCTGTTTCCCCATCTTCCTGCATTTTAGAGAAAGCAAGAAGGTATAAATCTCTCTTTTTGCATAAGCTTTCTGGATTCTTGTAGTACATCAATAGGTGCTCTTCTCTTTGAAATCCTTCATTTCTAGTCTATTTACTGGAGTGGGACCATTTGGCCAGGCATGCTGTATTAAATGTTGCTATGCTGTAGCTTTTCTTTCAGTTCTGCATTGTTGAGTAATGAAGATAATTTAACATTGTTGACATAGCATATACTTGTGTTTGAGTTGTGTCAATAATATATTCTATAGGTGGAAAGATTCATTAGGAAAGGGATTTTAATAATGCATAGAGACAGTAGGGGTTCTGCTAATGAACAGGCTCCAAAACAGTTCAGCTAGGACCCATTTCAATGTATTTGTAAGTAGGCAAAATGTGAAACAGTTGTTTGCAACTCTAGGAGGATCATATTAAATGGTCTTAATAGCTTTGCACTAACTATTATAATTTAGTCACCATGGGGACAGCGGGATTTGGGTTTTGTGCATTATTTCCTTACTTGACCAATATAGCCTATGTGGCAAGTATCAAGGGAATAGTAAATATACCTTCTACACCCTCAGGCTGTGGAGAGTTTCCTGTGATTGCACTAGTATTATTATTATTTTTTAATATTTATTACAATTGCCTTGTAGATGACAGTTGCTAATTCTGTGCCCTAATATGAATGGAAGAAAGAAGGGGAATATTAATTTAGTAAATAAGTCTGTGTATTCTCTAATGAGGCTTATGCATCTCATCCCCTTTAGTGCTTTTGAGTAAATACTCTATAATACTTGGAAATATAGCTCAGGGAGAATTTTAATTGTAAAGTGCAATTTTCATCTGCAGTTTGTTTTTCTCTCCCACCAAGAGGCAAAAAAATGTCCCTAGTGGAAGTGGTGCTCGGAACCATTTTAGAAGGCTGAATAAACAGGAGGGAAAGAGTGTTTCACAGCTTATGTGAAACTTGCTTTGTAATATGTATTGTTTCTCAGTCATGTACTAAGAACTCAGGGAGAACTGGTCCTAGTTGCACAGCAGTTTTTATTATGTTCAGAGAATACTCACTGAAAGCTACTGGGGTTTTGGAACAAGATGATCTTCAGGGTACCTTCCAACCCAAGCCATTCTATACTTCTATTACACTTATTTCACTGCTTAGTCTCTTAGGATTTGTCTGTGGATTTCTGTGCGAGTTTGAGAAGATCATCTTCGTGCCTCCTACCAGTGAACAGCATCTCACTACTGAGTTTTGTGATTGTCACTATCAGGTGTTCTATCCTCCTAGACAGGAAAATAATTGGAAGGTCTGGGTCAGTCATCTGTGCTACATATATGGGCAAACATACGTTAATATCAAAAAAGTCATATCGTCCTATGCAATATGTATTTTCAAAGCCCTGGTGTTGACATTCCCTCCAGGCCTATATGCAGGATCTCACATCCAAATCATGTGTTTTAATCCAATTTTGTTGTGTGCTTTTTTGTGTCTGTGTTATGAAATCATAAAACTGAGATTGAAATGAGACTGCAGATTTGCTTGGATAGGCATTCTCTTAGTACATATCTATGAAGGGCACAGGGGACAGAGCCCTTGCTTGAGATTTCAGATGTTAATGTTGTACAAGTAATTAATTCAAGCTGTTCATAATTAAGTTCAGTTAGTGATTTTTTCTTAATAAGTCTTCTGATTGTAGAAGTTTGCAAACATCTCAGCTTAGATACTGGCCTCATATTATTTCCTTATTGTGTTATTGGCAAGGAAACTGCAAAACAAACAAGTGTTGCTGTTCCTTGTGACCTCTGAGCTGTTCCTGCATTCTTCGTGCTTGTGTTATCTGGCAGCTTAACGGGCAAAGCAGCCGCAGAGCAAACTCCTTGCTACGACTTGAGACATTTTGTACATTGGCTCTCATGGAGCCAGTGCTTCTGTTTTCCCTATAGAGTTTCTTTTATTATCTCTTTGCAATGAAATGTGTGTTTAGTTGGTTGGGTATTTGCCATCAGTGATACACCAAGCCCATGAGGTTCTGCTGCTGTATTAAATATGGGATACTTACCCTGTTCAGGCCACAGAGGCCATGAGGTTCCTCAGCTACAATTTTCAAGACGATCTGAGACTGTATAAAAAATTTTACTTGGAAGACATTCAGCATTTTTAATGAAAATTCATCTGTAGGAAGCATATGCTTCATGTAGAGTTTTTTGGTTTAGGAAAGACATGATTTTTGGTGTTTATATAAATAATGAAGAATTTTTAAACTATTTATGTTTAACATAATGAATTATAGCTGTTTTAGAACTTCCTGTGGACCAAGACAGTAGAAATGGATGTGAAGAAGAGGAAAAAAAGCAGAGCATAATTTAGATGGAGGCAAATTAGAACTGAACTTAGCATTACAGATACATTGGTCAGAAGAGACAGGCAAAGGAGAGTGTACCCCCTGTGATAAATGAGAAGGGAGAACTGGCTTCAAAAGACATAGAGACAACTGAGGTACTCAACAAGTTCTTTGCTTCAGTATTCACTGGCAGTCAGTCAGGCTTCCCATGCCCCTCATGTCTGTGAACCTCTAGGCATCGGTCAGGGGAGCAAAATTGCTCCCACTGTAAGAGCAAAACTAGTCAGAGACTGCCTCATGAGACTGAATGTGTACAAGTCAGATCACATGCATTCCATGGTCCTGAAGGAACTGCCTGAGGTAGTTGCCAAACCACTCTCCATCATATTTGAAAAGTAATGGCTGACAGGTGAAATCCCTCGTGACCAGAGAAAAGAAAACATAATTCCCACTTTTAAGAAAGGGAGGAAGGGAGACCTGGGGAACTGCAGGCCTGTGGGCCTGACCACTGTGCTTGGAAAGATCACGGAGCAGATCCTCCTGGAAGCTGTATTGAGGCACATGAAAGATATGCAGGTGGTCTGAGACAGCCGGTTTCACCAGTGGCAGAACATTGCGTGACCAGTCTGGTAGCCTTCTATGTTGGAGTGATGACACTGGCAGATAAAAGAAGGCTAACTGTGATCAGTGGTGCAGAGTCTAGTTGGAGGCCTGTAGCTAGTGGTGTTCCCCAGAGGTCGGTACTGAGTCTGGTCTTGTTCAACATCTTCTTCAGTGACCTAGATGAAGGAATAGAATGCACTCTCAGCAAGTTTGCTGATAATACAAAACTGGGAAGACTGTCAGATGCACCAGAAGTCTGTGCTGCCATTCAGAGAGACATGGACAGGCTGGAGGGTTGGGCAGAGAAGAGCCTTATGAGGTTCAACAAGAGCAAGAATAGAGTCCTACACTAGGAGAGGAATAACCATGTACATCAGGACAGTTTACAGGATAAGCTGCTGGAAAAGAGCTCTGTGAAGAAGGACCTTAGTGCCCTGGTGGACAACAGGTGTGCCCTTGTGGCCAAATGGTATGTATCCAGGGCTGCATGAAAAAGAGTGTGGCCAGCAGGTCAAAGGAGATGATCCTCCCCCCTCTACTCTGCCACCTTAAGGCACTTCTGAAGTACTGTATCTAGTTCTGGGCCCCTTAGTTCAAGAAAGACAAGGAACTTCTAAGAAAGAATCCAGCAGAGGACCACAAAGGTGATCAGAGACCTGGAGCATCTCCCTTCTGAGGGACCTGGGACTGTTCCGCCTGGAGAAGGCTGAGAGGGGATCTTATCAATGGTTATAAATATCTAATGTCCAGGAGTCAAGTGGATGGAGGCAGGCTCTTTTCATCAGTGTCCAGCAGTAAGAGAAGTGACAATGGGCACAAACTGGAATACAGGAAGTTCCATACAAAATGTGAGGAAGTATTTCTTTACTTTTGAGTGTGACAGAGCACTGGAACAAGCTGCCCAGAGTGGTTGCGGAGTTGTCTTCTCTGGAGATATTCAAAACTCACCATCCTCACAGGATGCTTTCCTATGCAGCCTACTGTACGGGTTAGAATAGGTGATCTCTAGAGGTCCCTTCCAACCCCTATGGGTCTGTGATTCTGTAACTGATGTTATCTACCTGGACTTGTGCAAAGCCTTTGACATGGTTCCACACCACATCCTCATCTCTAAATTGGAAAGATATGGATTTCAAAAGCGGACTATTTGGTGGATAAAGAACTGATTGGATAGTCACAGCCAGAGGGTTGTGATAGACGGAAAGGATGTCATCCAGAGGGAGCCGTACAGGCTTGGCCCACAGGAACCTAATGAAGTTCAAGAGGGCCAAGTGCAAGGTGTTGCACTTGGGTCAAGGTAATCCTAGATATGTGTACAGACTGGGAGAAGAACTCATTGAGAGCAGCCCCACAGAGAAGGACTTCGGGGTCTTGATGAATAAAAAGCTGGGCATGAGCAAGCACTGTGCGCTTGCAACCTGGAAGGCCAACAGTATTCTGGGCTGCATGAAAAGGGGGGTTGTCAGCAGGGCAAGGGAGATGATTGTCCCCCTCTGTTCTGAAGAGAAAGCTTCAGGGAGACCTCACTGCAGCCTACCAATATTTGACAGGAGCTTATAAGCTGGAGAGGGGTTGACTTTTTGCACAGTCTGATAATGATGGAACAAGGTAGGACAGTCTTAAATTAAAAGGGGAAATTTAAGTTAGATATTAGGCCAAAATTCTTAGACAGTGATGAGAGGTAGACAGTGAGAGATACAGTGATGAGCCCAGAAAGGCTGTGGATGCCCCATTTTTGTAGATGTTCAAGGCCTGGTTGGATGGGGCCCTCAGCAACCTTATCTAGTGAGTGGCAACCCTGTCATAAGAAGGCGGCTGGAACTATGTGGTCTTCAAGATATCTTCCAGCCCAAGCTGTTATATGATTATATGATTTTATGAAATTGCAGAAGAAAGGTCTTATAGGGTTTAGAGATAATGGAGGCATTGAATACCTCCATAAATAAGAATGAATTCTTTTTGTCTGTACTAAGTAATTAGGAAATAGAGCAAAGAGAAGTGAAAGTTATCCTTTCAGTACTTTGGAGCTGATGTGGCCTGAAGTGCAGGAACCTTTACTGGTAATCTTTCAAATAATTTATTTCAAAAGAAGTTGTATAGTTTAGAATTATAAATACATAGGTTGCTTCAAAAGTAGTGGAAATAACAACAGATACAAATAATCATAGAATCATAGAATTGCTCAGGTTGGAAAAGACCTTCAAGGTCATCAAGTCCAACCACAACCCAACCATACTGCCCTAACTCTAACAACCCACCACTAGATCATGTCCCTGAGCACCACATCCAAACGGTTTTTAAACACATTCAGGGATGGTGACTCAACCACCTCCCTGGGGAGCCTATTCCACTGTTTAACTACCCTTTCTGTAAAGAAGTTTTTCCTGATATCCAACCTAAACCTCCCCTGGCACAACTTGAGGCCATTTCCCCTTGTCCTGTCACCTGTCACCAGGGAGAAGAGACCAACCCCGCTCTCCCTGCAATCAACATTCAGGTATTTGAAGAGAGCAATAAGGCCTCCTCTTCCCCAGACCCAACAGCCCGAGTTCCTTTAGTCTCTCCTCATAGGGTATATTCTCCAAGCCCTTCACAAGCCTTGTTGCCCTTCTTTGGACCTGCTCCAGCACCTCAATGTCCTTTCTGTACTGAGGTGCCCAAAACTGAACACAGTACTTGAGGTGAGGCCTCACCGAGGCTGAGTACAGGGCAGGATGACTTCCCTAGTCCTGCTCACCACACCATTCCTGATACAAGCCAGGATGCCATTGGCCTTCTTGGCTACCTGGGCACACTGCTGGCTCATATTCAGCCGACTGTCCATCAGCACACGAAGGTCCCTTTCCGTCAGGCAGCTTTCCAGCCACTCCTCCTCCCTAAGCCTGTAGGGTTGCCTGGGGTTGTTGTGACCAAAGTGCAGGACCCGACACTTTGCCCTATTGAAATTCATACAGTTTACCTTGGCCCATCGATGCAGTCTATCCAGGTCCCACTGTAGTGCCTTTCTACTCTCTGGCACATCAACACTCCCTCCCAACTTGGTGTTGTCTGCAAACTTACTGAGGGTAGAGGCCAAAGCACTCTTTCGTAGAGCAAGTTCTAAGCTACAAAACACTATTTTTTAGCATAGTCACAACCACCAGTCATGAACAAGAGCCTGCATGCCATGCCTGCCAAAATCTGCTCCAGCAGAGGTTACCCTCTGTCATCACTGGCACTGTCACCACTACCCACTGCCTCACTGCCCTAACATCCACTGTTTCGTCTCCATAAATGTTCATCAAGTGTCAATTAATGTCAGAAGATGCAATTTTTTTCACAAGGAGGAGTTCGGTAATGCACCTTTGCTCCATACGCATTTCCAGATCAGGTTCCCTTGTGTCAGACTACCCCTCTGCTTCCATCTGTCACACAGCATCAAAATGTAATGGGATAATAGTGGGAAGATTCAAACTCTGCTGCCATATCACCAACATCTGCCTCTGATGTTACAGGCCAACATAATAAAATAGGAGGCATCACGTTTAGAGCACCTCTTGTATGACCTTGATGAATATTAATAAACGCTTTGGAAATCTTAGTTTTCCAATGAACCTGCAGGCTTCCATTTGCACAATGTTCTGCTAGTGTTACTTTTCTTTCTTTTTTTCTCTTTTTCTTTTTTTTAAATCTAGATTTTAGGAACTGTTATAATAAATTCAACCAGATTTTTTTTTCTTGTATGCTGAAAAAATAGTATCATACACATTTTTATCTCATAAATATTCCTGAATTATTGTTACTTAGATTTTTTCTACAAATAGAGAAGCAAGTTGTCACGTATTACAAGTAACATTTTTTCAGGCTGCTCAGTCCTAATAATTAGATTAGGTGAGAATGTGGAGAACAAGAGTTCTTCCTTTCTCCTGGTGGTGAGTGTGAGAGCCTTGCGTCCCCTGGCATAGCTCTGCTGATTTTCTTCTCAGACAGCCAAGTGTTGCGCTTTATTGAAACAAAATTATTTGTTCTGGGGAAATGGGAGAAGGTGGGTTTTTTTTTTTTTGTTTCGTGTTTTTGTTTGTTTGTTTTTAAATAAAAATCTCTGAGGCCTCTGTAGGGTTGCGTGCATACTTGCCATTGGCTTTCTTCTGTTTTTATTCCAATGCCTTTATTTCCTTTCCGTTTCTCATATTGATCACTGTGAAATATGAGCACAGGGATTTCTGCTAGATTGTGACCTCAGCATACCTCAATGAAGTGCTAAGGGTGAAAAGTTTATCTCTCTGGGAAGGAGTTAGCATGCTATCATGGAAAGCACGAGATTGTCATCTAGATCAGTGTGAAATCAAGGGAAAGAGAAATAGACCGTACTCTGTTCCTGTTTGTGTTAGGTTATGGATGCGAATGAATTGAGATCAGCATTTGCAGGTCTTTCACGTTTTGCCTAAGGACTTTGTTCTGACCCATGCTTAAAATAAATGAAGTATGATACATGCCTTGGAAGGCAGACGAATCTTGAGCCCTGTGAGGACAGCTCTTGTGTTCTTCACTGGTACATTGCTTTGGAGGTTCACTACTAAGGAGAGATTTGATAAGCCTGCACATATCTTAAATGAATTATGACTACTAATGACTAACTTCGATTTTGGATCTTGAGTGAAGACATTGTTCTTAGACAATGGTCCTGTGAAACGTGGGCACTCTCAAGTTTTCAGGAAAGTGTTCTCTCTTGTTTTGGCAGATGATTTGTGTTCAGGCAGTATTTCTGCAGCACAGACTCAGATAGGGCCAGCATACAGCCCACATTTATGACTGTAGGCTTATGTGGGAAATGTACTATGTTGCTGCTATATCCCTAATTCTGGTAGATGTGTTTACAGTATTTTCTTCACTGGGCTCAATATAGAGTTGTGACTCCTACTAAATTTTCTTGGCCTAGCCCCTGCATGTGTCAAGATTTCAGAAGTGAAAAGGTTCCCCAAGAGTAACTACTGCATATATATGACAGCTGTCAGCTCTTTGACTGCCTGCGTGAGCAGGTTTCAAGAAAACTGTCTCATATTTGAGTTTGAAATGCAATGAGTAGAAAACCACAGTGCTTCAAACCTCTGTTTTTTGGTGGTTTTTTTTCCTCACCATATGGTACAAGTATTAGTGAGTCTATTTGCTGTTACCCACCTCTGGATCTGAGGTAAGTAAAAAGTGCCTGGGTTAATGTCTTTATTCTCATGTTGGGAAATCAGATAAATAAATCTACGGATGTTTATTTGGGACTGTCTTGATGAATGAAGAGTGTTAATAGACATCTTCAAATCTGCCCTCAGATAAACTGCTGTTGGTCTGAGGATTTTATACTCACAGGTGACTGATCATTCTGCCTGTGCCTCTAGGGCTGCTCACACTAACACTCTCTGAAAGCATGATGCTTTTGAGTGTAGCCGTGGTTGCTTGTGAGAACTTTTGTCTGTGTCTGAAAGCACCTGTCCTTTGTGTGAGTAAACTTTGATCTTTTCCCCTTATAAATGTACAATCAAAGTGAGACTGTACTATCTCAGGTAAAGATCTATGAAGCATGTCAAATATTTGTTATTGGACAGGCTTAACTGGGCACCTGCATTTTTTAACTGGCTAAGTATGTACCTGGTGCTGTGCCATGTTTAAACCTGAATAAATTAAATCTATCTAGAAAATAGGAAAAGAACATGGGAAGGAATTCTTATCATGTGCAACCCTATAGTGTAATGGCTTTTACAAAGCAGCAAAATGGTTAACAAAATGGTCTTAGCAAGAGACACCTAAGTTTCAAGTAATACGCACTAGTATTTCACTGGAAACTGAGAAGTGCCTTCTGTCTTCAGCTAAGAACAAAACAGCACTCTGTTTACCTTTATTTACACCATGTAGGGGCTGTCAGGACAATCTGTATTTCATTTTTCTCATGCATATAGAGTGTTCCTTGGCCTCTTTCCCCATACAGAAACATTTTCTCTCAGTTTTCCTACATAACCACTCTCGGTAGCAATGCATGTTCTCCTTCAGTGACATGACCAAAGTGTGCTGGCTTCCCTCTAAGCTAGTCTTGGCCTCTTCTCTTCTCAGCAGCTGGGGAGGCACATGAAGATAAAGGGAAGTGTGGCTATCCGTAAAGGGAAGCGTGCATATCCAGTGTCTGGGAGGCAGAAGGGCTCTTCAGCTTGCAGAAAACGTGTGGGTCAGGGAACCCTATCTCTCTGCTGGAAGTATTTAAGGTAGTGTCAAGTACCAGAGGGCAGGAGGTGCCCACTCCTGCTTGCCACTTGATCAGACCTTTCTGATCCTGATTGAGCATTGCTCCTTCAATCCTTCTCAAAAAACCCTCTGATTTTCTATCAGCCCACTGGAGTTTTGTTACCACCACTCCAAGATGCATTCAGTGCTGTTGCTGGGAAAGACTCAGTGTGCCCATGCTGCTGAGAAACCATGAGTCAGCTTACTCTAGGGAGGGAGAAGGAGGCAAGGAAATCTCTTTTTTATGATGTCTTCCCACGCTTCCTGGTATTTCTGTTTCAGGCACACTGACTGCAGAAGCTGTGGGCTGTGTTTTGCCCAGCTTCTGATTGTGTGAAAATTGTTCTGCCCATATGAGGATGCCGGGATCACCTACTTCTCCTGACACTAGGTGTCAATATCCAAGATGCCTTTCTCCATCTACAACAAAGAGATGATGTTATCATCTCCACTTTAAATGTATTGCAACAGAGGGGTGCTGGGACAGGAGGCTGAAAGCCTCTGCTGATCTCAGCAGAGTTTGTATCCAGCTATGTTATAGGGGTTTCTCAGGCTCTGTTTAATCAGAGAGACTAGTGTTTAGAGTCTTTGGGATAAATCTATTTTCTTTAAATGCATAGGAATTGTGATCCTAACTAAAGCGTAACTAGACTCACAACACTAAAATTGAGTAAGTTATGTTTTTGCAAATGTTGCACCGTTTATTTTGAGCATTTAATACAATTAAAAAAAACACATTCTACCTCTGTGATTAGAAGGTCAAATTCTGAGTGCAAGCATGACAGTGCTGAAATGATTTGAATATATTAGGCATCTAGATAAAAGTGATTACAGGAGAGGCAACAAAATAGTGTTGTTCAGTTCACTTGCTGAAAAAAATCTTGGAAGTGCTTCATTTCTGTTTCATGGTGGAGTTTAGGACTGCTACAATAGTTACAGAAGGAAAGAAACAGAATTGTTTCAGCTCTGTTCTTACACCCACAGATGTTCTTTAGTGTGGAAAATGAGTCATCAAGAAAAGATATTTTTACTTTGCAACAGACATTAGAGACATGTTGATCTTCAAACAAACCATGTATCAATTGATTTACCAGTGGAAAGGTTTGATCCTGCTTGCATTCCATTGTACAGATCTTCTTTCTTTGAAACTACTGGAAAGTCATAGCCAGAAGTGACCAACCTGAGCTGCCCAGAATTCACAAATAGTTCATATTAGCTCCCGCTTTGATAGTTTTATGACATGACTTCTCTGAGAGTCCTGGTGAGTTGTCTAGCCTCTGAGTTTGGAAGACTTTGGGGCAAAACACTGGCAGAGGTTAATTGTCCTGGGCTCCACTGACACCATGGCAGTATGGTGTGGCTGCCAGGATGGGGCTCACTTGCTAGCTCTGCTTCTGCATGCAGTTAAGTTGCACCAGAGGAGGTTCAGATTGGATATTAGGAAAAATTTCTTCTCAGAAAGAGTGGTAGTGACTTGGAACTGGCTGTTCGGAGTAGTGATGGAGTTGCCATCCCTGCAGGCTTTCAAGAAAAGCATACACATCACACTGAATGACACAGCTTAGTGGTATTGTGGTGATGAGCTGATGGTTGGACTAGATGATCTTAGTGGTATTTCCAACCTTAATGATTCTAAGATTCTATGCTCTGCTGGATGCAGCCAGGAATGTTAGTTGTTTTATGAGGTGAGACTGACATATCTCAAAGAGTTTTAGTAAAGTTTCCTCTTACAGGTGAAAATTAAAGTAAGAACTGATTTGAAACCTATCCTCTTAGTTTGAGAACACTACCAGCCAGGAATGGAGGGCAACTGGTGTTTACCACCTGAGAATGTAGACATAAATTTATTTTTAGTTTGTATTTTATTTGGAGTTACGAGGCTTCACTTTAATGTGTAATAAGCATAAACTTTTCATCTGTAGTTTTCAAAGCAATTTGCAGAGAGGAACAGGAAGCATTATTCTCAAAGCCACACACACAAAGGAGTTTGTTGCCAGGTGCAAAGCTCAGAATTCATCTTAATTTGTTTTTCCTGGACCACACCTTTGTTATTCTTAATGGCTGAAAGATACTAATGGCCCAACTCAATATTCAGGTACAAACCTACAACTGTAAGCTGATGTTCAACACTCCAGACTTGTTCTCAGGCAAGATAACATGATTTTTAGTTAATGTTTTTCCCCAGTCAAAATACAGAGCTCTTATTAGAGATTCTGTAGCATTAATATATCTGTTATTCAGTTTGTCACTCTTTACTCTAAGATTACAAGTTTGCACAGATAGAACATCTGGAAAACTTTCTGCATTGTTCCATTTTAATTGATCTTTGCCAGTTTGTGAGCTAAGAGTTCTTCTTAGGATATCTTTAACTATACTTGAGTAGATATCTAATTCTTCCTATTCAGAAATCAGATAAGGAGTTTACAATTATTTATGCAAATCATGCATGAAGATGGTATCTGCTAGGAATTGCTGACTCCGGTTGCATGCCAGAGGGAGGCTGTCACAGCTCCATGTCCTCCAGTCCAGCTGGTAGCAAGGCAGAGTGTGAATTCGCAGTAGACTCAACAGACTGAGCATTCACACTTATCCTGGCAGTACAAATGGCCTAATCCTGTCCCCATCTCTGGCAGATTAGAATGAAGGTCTGTTACTGGGAAGTACCTATGCTGTGGGTCCCTCCGGTCACTGGACTCTAGGACACAGGTGAACTTAGAGGCCCTGTGTTGCTGGACCCTCTCCAATTGCTGCGCCTAGTCTCTGGCATGTACACAGAGCAGAGTCTCTCACTCAGGAAAAGAGCAAAATAGTTCCCTGAGAAGACAGACCAGCACACCCTGACCAAGCCCAGAGCAGGGCTAGGCAAGTATACTGCCCAGCAGTACTGGTATTTCTTTCCCTTTTTCCTTCTGTTCTCCCATGCGTATTCCCCTAGACCACCTTTCTCCACATTTGGTCCTTCCTCTAAGTAACCTGTCATAAATACTGGGCACTTCCAAAGTTGTTTTCCCCAGCATCCCATGATGTGTTCCAGGTCCTCTGACCATACCCCTTATGTAAGGTGCTGTGGGGAGCCTCCCCCATTGGCCCCGTGTTGGATGCCACCCCCAACCTGTGGGACTGATGACTCCCCTGGGGCTCCCTTGCTTTGACCAAGCTGTGGTGATCTCCTTCTGCATGCCTTTGTGCCCCTGTGCTCCAGCATGTGTTTGAAGATGTACATCTCAGTGCCTCGCAGTAACTCCAGTGAAGCGCATAGGGTCCCAGTTTTCCTTTTAGTTGTGTGAAACCTCCCTCTGCCAGCTCCAGAGGCTTGCTGCTGCCAGCAGCTCCAGCTAAAGGCCTTGTTGTCACAGGCACCCATCATATGTGAAAGTCTTGGAGATCTCCCTCAGCTGCTGCATTCTACTGAATCATCAGGCTCTTTCCTGGGGGCTTTATCTGTCTATTAATAAACTGACTTTTATTAATTTCACTTGTGCATAGGCAGACATGAACTTCTTGAACTCTTTAGTTTGCTTATTTCAATTAAATACAATTTGAGGGCAAACTGATTGAAATAATCCTTTTTCTCATTTCTTTTTTTTTTTTCCTGTATATCTAAGTCTCTTAATGGGTTGTAAAATAAAGAGCCAGTTGACTTTTGTCTCTCATGCTGGATGCTCACCTAATGAAACCTCTGCCTGCCTGATTCTGCATGAAGCTTTTAAAATTCTTAGAAGCAATTCTCCTCCTATGGAAATGAATGTGAGGATTCCACTAGTTTTAGTGGCATGTTAATTTAGAAATGTAATCACCAGACTTTCACATTCTTCTCATCTTTTTGACTCCAGACATTCCTTGTATTAAAACATTCTTGTCCCTCTCTTTCCTTGAACTCCCCTGTAAAAGAGGGGCTGGCAGGTTGTTTTCAGTTCTTAAAGAAAGAAGGTGGTTCATTTTGTATGTCTGTGGATTTGAAGGAAGAGGGTGTAAAAGAAGAAACAAGCAACCTTTGGCTTAGAATTTTGTTTTTCTGATGATGTAAGAGGTCATCAAGGAGATTGCATAGCCCTGAAAATAATAGACTACTAAACTAAAGAGTTTACATTCCTAGACTTACAACTGCCTGAATGAACTGTTGGTTTTTTTTGTTTGGTTGTTTTTGTTTTGTTTTGTTTTGTTTTTAGATAGAGGCTGTAGGTTCTGCTTGCACAAATACTTTATTGAAATTGAATATAGCTCTCTGGAAATACATTGTATAAGTTGCTGATGCCTATGTTTGCTTACTTGGTTAGACACATTTGCAGTATGCTACTGCATTTCTGCTTCTTTCCTGATCTAATAAAGTAAATATAGTACATCAAGTGAAATTAGCTTCATTTCACACTTAATAGTTGATCCAGTGTCCTGCCAGATCTGCTTTTTATTTTTAAAACAAATCTCATGAACGAAATGTAGTTATTTCTATATAATTTCATTTATTTCTAATTACCATTTTTGGAGTCAAGTGGTTTTGATGTTAGGAAGATGTAGAGTGCATTACACTGATGTTCGTTAGGTTAGAATGACATGGTGAATTTAGAGAAGGTGAGGTACATCAAATTGCTGAAGAGATTGAATTTGAATTATAGTAATTTCTTATTAAAGCTAAGATTCTTTAGTGCTGTGAAGTATATTGTGTGAAAGAAGTTTTATTTCCCAAGTTTAAAATAGAATAGCATTCAGATGGTATTTCAGATGATCTGTAGTGCAAAGAAGGTTTTCAAAAATATAACATTGAAAAGGAGAGGAGTCAATCAATGTGAAAGACTCCTCACCTGCAGATAACAGCAGTTTTTGCTGGCATTGAAGGACTTCATGAGAAAGGATGGCCTGCCAGCTGGTGCACATGGTGCAAAAGATCTTGTTACCTATCCCTGACTATCTCTGTGAGCTGAAACATTTTGGTGTTCTTTGTATGTGTTTCCTGCCCCAAAAACAAAAAAGTGTCAGTGGTTTTCCCACCAAAGTTTGATCTCGGCAGTTTTGGTGGTGCTCCCCCAGTGCTGATGACCAGAGAGAGCAGTAAGTGTGTCTGCTGGTGTTCCAGCAACTAGAGAAAGTGGGGGAAGGAGGGGAGAGAGGATTGTTTCTGTTTTCTTGGGCTCACATTGTATTTTGCTGCTAGATAATATGGAATGTGAATTAGTCAATGTTTAGTCATGTTTTTTGTTTGTTTTAAAAAACCAAGAGCTTGAAATTTGCTTACATTTCTACCTGTGGTGGTCTTCTTAAATGCTGTCTGTTGGCACTTCTTGATCTGATTATGTCGTGTAGGTAGCTGTTAGGTTAGGTTTTCCTTTATGCAGCAAGACCCTATCTTGCAAGGTGCTAAGCAGCCTCTGTTTCTACAGACTTCTCGTAGGAGCTGGGAACACAGCATGTCCTGGGAGGTAGCAGGTCCTCTTGAGACTGGATCACATGCAGTTTAACGTAATTTAAAAACATGATGAAGCTTTTCAAATGCTTTGATTAATACATCATGAACTCTCCCACAGTAATAATTTCAGTGCTTTAATATATCACTGAAAGTATTTCATTAAGCAGTAAAATACTACTATATTTTTCAGACCCTCCACTATACCTGTCCTGATGTGAAAGGAGACTGTTATTTTTCCCTTAATTTCTCTGGTGCAAATAAGTGCTACAGCTTTACTGTTCATTTCACCCCAGGCAATAATTTTGAACAGTTATCCCACTTCTCTTGGGCTTAATGACGCTATCAGATGATGGAAAGTGAGTGACCTTTCAAAATGGAGTGAACTATAATCACTCTGCCTCCGGCCTCCTGGTTGCTCTAGCACCTGATGAGGCTGGGGAAGATATTTATTGATCTAGGTACTTGTATGACTCACATCACTGATGTGTCTGGTGATAAACAATTGTTTAAGCAGGTGAACAGTTTGACCCACATCTGCGGTTAAATGTTTAGGGGGAATTTTTTTGAGGATATTAAAATGCAATGTATGCAAACACTCGGGAAAATATTAACTGGATTTTTGTTCTTTGTAACTCAAGGAAAGCTCCAACCCTCAAACTAAAGAAGTAAATCCCAGTGTACATATTTACATTATTTTAACTCTGTCTTCTTTGAATGCAGTTCACTTACCCAGTGCTGTGTATGTCTTATATCCTGATATGCCTGTGAAGATACTTTGAAAATCAGTTAAACTGGCCCAGATTTTAAGATGTAGATGTCTGAATCAAAGTTCTGTTTCTCTATATTTAGGTTCTTGAGAACAATGGCTTCAGTAAGCAGGGTGACAAGCATTTGCAGCCGCATTGCTGCTTCCACTGCTGATTTCTCTGCAGCCTAGGGCTCTGCTAGCTGTGCAGTTCTTCAAGGCATTGGAGGAGCATGTTAGTAAAGCAGCAAGAAGGGAGGCATTATTCTTTGGTGTTTAATCTTTTTTCTTTTGACATGTTAAATTTTGCTGTTTGCCTGATACTCTGTGATAGTTTACATCAATGTTTTTATTTCTGCCTTTATTAATGTGGATATTCAGATTAAGAGTTCTGCATTAGTGAAAGGCTTACTGGTTTTAATCTTACATTAGCAGAAGACTGAAGTTTCCTGGCCATGGTTATTCTTCATTCTCTGGGCTTAGTGAAAATATCTTACAGACTGACTGATTACAGGATTTATAACTCACAGATTGTTTCCAGTCTTCAGGATGCTTTCTAGATTTTGATCGTAGCAGAATATGCTAAACAGTATAAACCGAGGAGAGTTTCTTTACTCAGGGAGTAAAGAGGGATGAAGGGAATACGTATTCTTTGATTTTTTTTATTGCAGATTTGCTGGTGAAGAAGATGAGACAAGGGTAAACTCTTTTGAAGTTTGGGACAGTTTGTCCTTTTGAATTTCATGAGGCCAAGACTTTGTTGTGTGTGTATGAGAAAAGTATGTAGCAATTTTGAGAGCCTTCACCTGTGTCATATTTTATTGGTTTCTCAAAAGTATTTTACAGGCTGGTCTTGTAGAAAGTGTGTAGGTAGCCAGATCCCTGAACTGATCAACTCTTTGTATACCTAAATTAGATACTGAATTATCTGAAATAGTAGATATATACTGATGAGATTTTGGAACATAAACAGATGTTAGCTCTGCACAAATTTTATTACTTAATTGTTTTTTAAATCTAGACTCATTTTCAAAACTGCAGATGATTCCCACTGATTTCCATTAGTGAAGTAAGGGTTGAGCACACGTGAAAGGTAAACCAGTGTCTGAACACTTTGTAGTTACTGACTGCCTTTTAAAATGTGTGCATTTTTTCTTTCTTGGAGGCATACTGCAAATAACAGCAACAGCACTGAGAATAGAACGGCCTCATCCTTTGCAAAAATTCAGGGATTTCCTAATCAGTGTTTCATCTGACATGTAATTAGTTCCCTGGGATGATGGAGATCTAATTAAGGCCAGTGGAGGGATTTTTTTAGTTATATCATCACAAATTAAAATAGTACTCAAAATCTACCTATGTGTTGGCGTAGTGAACTAAAATTAGATATTTTTCTTTGTTCTGTACTTTGCTAAACATCTTCAATAGGGATATCTGCAAGACAGTATTCAAATGTGTTTGTCCATAGTATGAAATATAATTTTATTTGAGCAGTCATTTATCTAGAAATATTCTGTGACCCAAGTACAGTACATATATTTAGGAATTATTCCATATAGGATGCGCTGATGCTAAATGTGCTTAAAAAAAAATAAATTGTGCAGTATGCATTCTGTTGCATTGTCATGAACAAACGAATGCATGTGATGTTCACAAACAGCTAAAATTCATGAGTATTAGGGAGAAAAACTGCTTCAGAACTTAGATGATGCTGCCACTTCAAATGCGTAAAAAGTTCTTGAACTGAAATTCCCTGCTGCTGTTATTCTGCACACTACTGAAATATAGTACAGGCAGTATACTTTGATTTTTTTTGTGTGTGAGTCACATTGAGAGTCATCAATGTCATATTCAACCTAGAACTTTATTCTCAGGGTTACTCTTGAGAAGACAAGTAGCATTCTACTCATTCATAGTTCTTTGAAACTAGCAGTGGGAAATGCATTAGTATCCTTGCCAGTGCAAAATTGTTCCATAAATTTTAGTTAAGCTCTTTCTCCTGACTGACTTTAATGGGTATGTGATTAGCCTGCCACCACTTCCCCAGGAAACTATTTTACTGTTTAATGGGGTTCACCATTTCTGATTTTTGTCTGAGTTATACTTTTCCCTCTAATTTCACCGAAATATGGCTTGTCATTTTCCCTTGGGCAGTCATATAAATATGATACTCATCTTCCTGTTTGCCCTCTGGAAAATACGTCTCAGTGGCTATCATATTTCCTACCACACTTGCTCATCGATTTGCCACACTGTATACCTAGCTGTCTGAAAAAATTCACGTTTTATTCTGTGTCAGCCTGTTCAGCCAGTTTGGCAATTGTTGATGATTCCTGAACTCCATCCCATTTACTGACATCCTTGTAATGCTCGGGACAACCTGTACTGAATGTTGTATTTGAAGGGTTATTTCGTCTGTGTCCTGAAACTGGACCTGTCGTATCTGAAAAGTAGAGGAAAAAATGTTGTCTTTTCCCATTGTCATCTTACTGTGAATCCTCTGTTTTGTTTCCTGTTCACATTCAGTCTTCATGAATGTGGTATAGCAGCAGAGATATCATAGGCATCCTTGACCACTTGACCACCCTCCTGATTCATGTTGCCCCTGACACCACTCTTGTTCTTGGGTCTATTAGGTTGAGGAGGCAAAGCTTGCCTCTGGCCATAGTGCATCCTTGTGGATCTCTAGTGCACAAATACAGTATTTCAGCTAAACCAAGAAGTTTTGGGGAATTTGTTTGCGGGGAAGCTAGGAATATTTTTGATTCTGTCATGTATGACAAACAGCTGAGTATTTCAGTGTGTTATCTCTTCCTTGCACAGCAGTGGCTGTCGTGCACCTCACTAGATAAACAAGCAAAATGCTAACTAATTAAGTACATAGAGTGGTCTAAGAATGTGGCCTAGGACATTCTTCCTTTGCTGAACGTTGTATGTGGAGGAAAGGAGCTGCTCTGCTTGCTAGGGGCACAATGACATTAAACAATGTGTGTTGAGGGATTTATAGATGCTTTATTTATGTATTTAATTATTGTCAAGATGCAGGATGACTTGGGCCAAGGTAAACTGTATGAATTTCAATAGGGCAAAGTGTCGGGTCCTGCACTTTGGTCACAACAACCCCAGGCAACCCTACAGGCTTAGGGAGGAGGAGTGGCTGGAAAGCTGCCTGACGGAAAGGGACCTTCGTGTGCTGATGGACAGTCGGCTGAATATGAGCCAGCAGTGTGCCCAGGTAGCCAAGAAGGCCAATGGCATCCTGGCTTGTATCAGGAATGGTGTGGTGAGCAGGACTAGGGAAGTCATCCTGCCCCTGTACTCAGCCTCGGTGAGGCCTCGCCTCAAGTACTGTGTTCAGTTTTGGGCACCTCAGTACAGAAAGGACATTGAGGTGCTGGAGCAGGTCCAAAGAAGGGCAACAAGGCTTGTGAAGGGCTTGGAGAATATGCCCTATGAGGAGAGACTAAAGGAACTCGGGCTGTTGGGTCTGGGGAAGAGGAGGCCTTATTGCTCTCTTCAAATACCTGAATGTTGATTGCAGGGAGAGCGGGGTTGGTCTCTTCTCCCTGGTGACAGGTGACAGGACAAGGGGAAATGGCCTCAAGTTGTGCCAGGGGAGGTTTAGGTTGGATATCAGGAAAAACTTCTTTACAGAAAGGGTAGTTAAACAGTGGAATAGGCTCCCCAGGGAGGTGGTTGAGTCACCATCCCTGAATGTGTTTAAAAACCGTTTGGATGTGGTGCTCAGGGACATGATCTAGTGGTGGGTTGTTAGAGTTAGGGCAGTATGGTTGGGTTGTGGTTGGACTTGATGATCTTGAAGGTCTTTTCCAACCTGAGCAATTCTATGATTGTGTGATCTGTTAAAAAGTTTGGATCAATCTTCCTCTGACATGATTTCCTCACTTCTGTTGCTTGGGCCATTGGTATGCTGTAGCTGTTAAGTCTGCAGTTTACCCTGTTCCTCTGCCATGGGATCGCAGTAAGTTCTTTTCTTGTCTCTTTCTTCTTGTTTTGAAAGATCTCAACTCAGTTGCTTTGTAGAGGGGATGGAAAAGTTTCTTCTGTTCGGTTGATGTGAGTTGATAACTGAGTTACTAGAATTATCGGCAAAAGAATAAGCCTTAGAAAAGCCTTCCAGTAGGAACAATGTGGACCAAACACTCTTGGCTTCCAGATAACTCTTCACTGATTCCAAAAAAGAGCAGAACGTGTCGTTTCTTCTGACAGCTGCGCTCCAAAAAGAAAAGAAGTAACTTGAACAGTGGAAAAATTTATTTCACTGGACAAAACCCAGCTGAAGCACACAATGGATGAAGATGGACTCAACTCTGAAAGTAAGGTGACCAAAGACTGTGATTTTATATGCTGAGTTTGGTGTCCAGAGTTTGTTTTGCATTCTGTATCCTGAGGAAGACTGAACTTTGCTGGAGAACTAATGGGGAGGATGGAGAGAGAATGCAAGCCACTGGGACCAGTGGAGAGAAAGAGCACAAAAGAGAGATTTAAAGAGAGTCAGTATCAATCTGGAAATGGTCAGACAGGGTGACTGCAAGAAGACGCCAAAGGCACTGTGTATGAATTCCTGGGTGAAATAATCTGCTTCTTGTGTAGTCTGATTGTGGACAATCTGACATTGCACATATAGCCATGTTTTAGAGTAATTTTATGCAGAAAATAAATCATAGAATCCTTAGAGCTGGAAGGGACCTCTGAGAGCCATCTAGTCCAACTCCCTTGTAATGAACAGGAACACTACAGATAGTTCAGGTCACCCAGGGCCTTATCCAGCCTCAAAATGATAAATGGCACATGTTTTTTATTTTTTTTCCAAGTGTCCTTGATAATCTTTGAGAGTATCCTCATGTCTGCTGGAGTGATGACTAATCCCATAGATTTCTGTGCATTTACTAGAAGTTATGCATTTTTTCATTGGAAGCTTTGCACAAGGGAAATGGCTGAGCTGCAGTCTTTTGTGTCCTCTTCATTTGAATAACATGCTAAATCAAGCAGCTCTTTATGAGTAATGTTCACCATTTGATTCAGATATGCTTTGGTTATATGAAAGGGTCAGTAGTACAATTATTTTTAGTGACAAATGCAAACATATAGTAATTTTGACTCAGCACCACTTTTCCTCCAGGTTGTCAATAAAAGAGAGCAGTGCCATTTTTGATGTATTGACATTGCCTGTATCTCTTTGGAATAGTTTTCATTTGTGATCAAAAGAAATGGTAGATTTGCCCGGAACTTCTCATACGTCATCACATGTGCACGTTCTCCAACAGCCAGAGGAAGAGATTACTCATTTACTTGTTACTCTTTCTCATATAATTGCAGATGCACCATAGGGAGATATGATGCATAGTGAAAGGGGTGTGTGCACAAATTTCAGTTCTTTGCTATCACCTGGCTCTATATAGCAGCAAAAATAGACGTGCCTGTTGCTGGACTGCCAATTACTGGATGGCAGGGGATGTGAAATCTCAAGGAAATGTGTTTCAGAAGGAGATTTAAGGTGGCCTACATACCTGAAAACAAATTGCTGGGACGCACACATGCACATTCAGAATGACTTAAAAAGTCGTTAAAATGTTGTTCAGAAGTCCATGAGCATTTTTTTTTTTAATTTCAATCAGGAAACCAGAAAATGGAATAGATTTAAAATAATTCACAGTCCAGTTGTATAGGAAGCTGCAAATGTGTAAAACAAACAAAAAATCACCAAAACATGTACCCTGTGGAATACAACTTGAAATTTTTACCAAAATAATTTACTTGTTTATAGAAACACCAAGAGTGTCAGTGGCCAGAAATCTTGTATTTTCTGTGCAACTTATCTGCAGTCTTGACATGTTCTAAGAACTCTGTTGGACTTCAAGAGGGATTTAATTCAAGTTCTAAATTCCCTAACATAAAAGAAAATAAATTTTATTATAACGAGAATATTCTTGCTACCCTTGATTAACTGTCACTTCTTCCACAGCTGTGCTAAGTGCAAGAGAACATTACCTTCTTTTACTTTTTACCTAATTTGCGAATATTTAATTGTGTGTTCTAGATGATAATAACTTTGGATTTTAGTAATTGTTATTTTATTTAATGGCATCAGTTTTTATTTCACTTTTGTTTAAAAAAATACACGACTCCTCTGCTTATGCACTTATTTGACTGTTTGCATGAGTAAAAAACATGTATATTTATTTGTGTTTAAAAAAGCTTTACGCAAACTTTTATTTTCAGAAATATGGAGGTCACATGATTAGAACTTGCATGAGTCGTACTGTTCTTCTGTTAGAAGATGAGTGTAGTTTTGTGATTAATATTTTATGCAATTGAAATTTTTTCACTTCTATTTATGTTTTTGTCCCATTATTTGGACTACACTGTAAAGGTACCATGAGTGAATGAAATACAGTACTTGCTGATCTTGCACGTGCTAATAGTACTTGGTTCACTCACAAATGTGATTTGCAATGCATTAAAAGGGTACGTTAGATGATAAATATGTTTATAACTGTATTTTAAAAGTTTCACATATGTTTTACTAAAGACATTGTAGTTGATTAAATAGCTTGCCAAGAAGAACAACTAGAATGTTGCCATCATTTTATTTTTATTTGTGAAAATCGGCATCGGTGGAACCATTCCTCAGCTTATAACATTCTGAGTGGGATGGACTCTATCAATAGCTTAACTATGGAAGAGCGGGATTGTTTTCTCCTGAAGCATGATTGCATTCTATTTGAAGAGCTTTATAGGAAGGTAATAAACTGTATAATAGCACAGCTGCTGTATGGACCAAGTGATGAATTTTTTGATAATTCACTTGTTCATATATAGTCAAAAAAAACCTAACATTTATCATTTACTTTGGTTGTGACAATTCAATGCTGAAAGGGGAGTTTGTATTAAGTTTGTTTGGCCTAACTATAGGTCTGTAAGCCTTTAGTTGTAGGCCTAACGATTACTACAGTTCTTATTTTACAGTTCCTTTTATAGTTAAATTTATGCTGGTTTCAGCATAAAGCAAAGGGCTGTATCCTATCTCTGATTTTGGAAAGTTTGTCTTTTGGCAGTGTCCATTAAGCAGAAGAGATTTTTGATGCAGAAAATTACTGCTTGTGACTGCTGGGTTTCTTCTGCTCTTATTTGCATGCATGTCATCTTCCTACAAACTGGAAGAAAAACTTGACATTGAATTCCTTTTACAGCATGTTTAACTTTTGGATTTGAATTTTAATTCTCTTTTGTCAGCTATCAAAAAAAAAAAAAGTATTTTGTATCTTTTTAAATATTCCAGATTCTCTTGGGCCTACCTAGTTTTACATCTGGTCAGTACCTGAATGTCTCATCTCCTACCAATTTTCAAGGCACTTTCTGAAAGATCAGACGTGTCAGGAATGTAGTCTGAAAGTTTTGTTTGGGTGGGATCTCAAACAAAACTACATCTTCAGAAAATCATAATTTACACCCTGCATTTGTGATACAATTTATTGCTGTGCTATTAGGTTTCAAACTGGATTTTAGACCAGTTACTAGAAAAGAGTGACATTTGTTTTAGAATTCGTTTTGAACTGCTTTACTTTCATTTGATCAAAAAGAGTGGTCAGAAGTAAAATAGTGGGAAGACTCTGACTTCAGGGTCAAACTGTGGTTTTGTGTAAAGGGTAACAAAACTGGTGAGAGGTCTGGAGCACAAGTCTTAATAGGAGTGACTGAGGAAATTGGGATTATTTAGTCTGTAGAAGAGGAGGTTCTGGTGTGACTCTCTACAATGACCTGAAAGAAGGTTGTAGCAAGTTGGGGATTGGCCTCTTCTCCCAGGTAACTAGTGATAGAATGAGAGACAATGGCCTTAAGTTATGGCAGGAGAGGGTCAGGCTAAATATTAGGAATAATTTCTTCCCAGAAAGGGTGGTATGCTATTGGAACAGGCTGCCCAGGAAGGTAGTGGAGTCACTGATGCTGGAGATGTTCAAGATACATGTGGATGTGGCACACAGGGAAATGGATCATTGGGCATGGTGATAATGAGCTGGTGGTTGGACTAGATGGTCTAAGTGGTCTTTTCCAACCTTAGTGATTCTATGATTCTATTACTCTGTAAGTAGAAACAAAGGCTAAAAGGCGTGGAAGTAATAGGAATCCACGGAGGGATTTGGAAGCATTTTCAAAGATGAGGAAACAAAGCAAGCTGACAGTGGAAATACTTTCTGTATAATTAGGGGACATTGTGAAATGTTGTTCTTCTGTTGCATGTTATGTGTAGATACTAAAGATAAGTTTAAAAAAATGAGCAGTTATAACAAGAAATTGGTAAAAAATTACAGTTGCATCTGTTCAAATGGACCTTGTTCATATTCTTATTGCTTCATCCAGAGTAGAAAGTGAAAATGTCACATTTGTTTCATGCTGTGTTTTCAGAAATATTATATAGCATCTCAAACCAAAATTTTCACCAGTATAATTTTATTTTTCTGGAAAGGATTTCACTAACCTTTCTTTCAGCTCAGTAACTTGTTCAGAAGTTGACCCTGGCATATAATCAATCCCACAGCAGCATTTAATCTTCTATATTTGTTCATAACTTGCTTTGCTGAATCTTAGTATTGCTTTTCTTGTACAGAGTTTTGCGCATCCTCTTCTTGCATTACTTCACTGATGAGCTAGACTGTGGATTTTGGCTATCATAAACAAAAAGTAATGTATGAATTCTGTAGCTCTTGATGCATAAAGATGAAGAAAGTCTTATTTACTTTCTTACATTTTGTTATAGATTGGCCTTTGGGTATCATAAGGTTCCACATGCCAAAAAATCTTGTTTCCTCAAGCTTGTTAGCTGCACATGGAGCACTGGCTCTAGTAGAAGGAGCTAAAACTGGAATAGAAACTACATCACAATTTCCACACTTAATAAGGCAGTAAGTCAGCTGTTGCCATGGGACAGAGCTGATTGAATTGTCAGGACCGTTCCATAGGCATAAATCTCAGACTTGCACCAGATGCTTCATGCTGTTTCTGCTGTGCAAAGCAGTTGGAAATTCAGCTTGAAGGATTTCTTTCTTAGAGAGAAACTGCAGGTGGCAAAGAGTAGAGATAAAGTGAATGTGATGGGAAGATACATCATACACTTCTGCTACAGTGTTGGTGTTGTACCTTCAGGATGCATGTCTGACCCTATGGTTTATATCATGGTCGGTAAAAAACACCGTTCAAGGCATGGAAAACAATCCTGTAAATTGATTTAGAGAGATACAGCCAGGCAAAACGACAGGCACAAGTTTGTCAGGAAGCCTGTATTTTAAAAAAAAACCTTGCTGTCTAGATTATTTTTGTACTCCTCCTCCAGAAACAAAACCATTGTTGTATTTAAGGGAATAAACGGGTAGAAAATATGTTCATAAAAAAGATAAGTGTCAGTAACTTTTCATTTTCTGCCTTTCGCAGTTTACATGATTTTGTTTATTTATTCATTTTCTTTGCTCAGGAGCTTACATTTTTGTTTATTGTTTTGTCTGGTAGTATGTTCAGTTCAGGCCCCAAAAGACATGTCTCACATGCAACTCTTGTGCAGGAGTACACTTTACTGTCTCAAAAATTTTGCTTGGCTGGGACATCTGAAGGTCATTTAGGCCTACCTTTCTCAGATCTCCAAGAGTTAGAGGCTCATATTCCTGGCTGCATATACTCCATCTGCTCACTAAATACTGTGGGTTTGGATCCTGCCACTGGAAATGGCTCTGTGAATCTGCAAAGACTACAAGTCCTGTTTAACTTTCGGAAATTACAATAATAACAAGTGTGGGTGAATGTGCTCGTCCCTTACCAAAATGGGGCAGATTCATATGAAAAATAGCAATTATGTTTTGGCTCTCAATCTAAGTTATGACTTAATTCATGAAGGCAGATAGATCTTTGCAGGATAATCTCTCTGAAGAACAAGTGAATGTGGTTAAAACACATTACAAAATGCTTGCAAGAAGTGCCTTGTGAATAGAATTGTTACTAAGGCTGGAGCTCTGAATGTTCATATTTCAAGCGATAAGAAGTTTACATTAAAATCTCATAAGTGAAACATGACATCTCTCACTAATTTCTCATATTGTGTTTTACTGTTTGTTAAATAACAAAAATTTTACAAGGCCATTTGTAATCTGAAGGTTGTTTTAAGCCTATAGGGTGAGAAGTATATGTACTGTAGGATGCCCTTTGGAGCGGGTCTGAGCTGAATAAGGCAGAAATAAAATGATCATTGAGGCTTTGTTTACAGCCAAGAGTTTAACTATGTTCATGTAGTAGAAGCAATAGCATGAAACTAGCAAAGGTGATGGCTGGCTGGTTTGAATGTGTTTATGGGAATGGGCATAAATTATAGTGCTATAAACTGTATTTATAGCAATGTAACTGTACCAGGGTTGTACAGAGGAGCTGCTTTGCCAGAAGAAAAAATCACATCCCTCACTGAAATAATCATGTTGTACTTCTGTGCGGAGTGTGGAGACCAGGCCTAAATTCATTCCAGTTGCATTTCTGAGTACTTAAACAAGAAAACTTCTTCAGTGCAGGCTTTCTTTGGCTCTGGGAGGGTTTAACACTGAGAGGTGTGAACATCTGCACCTTCACTATGTCTGTAGTTTTTGAAGGTGCTTTAAGCTATCAGCATCTTGTGTTTCTGTCTTGGCTCCAAATCTCATTAAATAAGTCAATGGGAAAATGTTTCAGTGCTGCAGGACTGGAACCCCTTAAGAGACCTCTGTTAGCCTGCTGTAGCTGTGTTTCTGACAGCTCAGGCACACAATTGGCAAGAAAGAGTTTATCCTTACTGTAGAAATTGTGCCCAAATGCGATCATATATGGCAGTCACAGAGGCGAGCTGGAACAGAAAAATAAGTTGTGCTCTGTTCAGTAGTTGTGGCTTTTTGTTTCCATAGCCCAAACAAAACTAACGTATGCCTATGAGCCCAAGCAAAGCATTGCCTCTCTCTGGCAGCTCCAACAAGCAGTTTTTTCTCTCCAATTAGCATTTTAAGTATGTGCAAGTGGAAATATCTAAAAGGCTGTACTTGTGGGAGATCTTTCTGATGTGACACTTCTCAACATATACTGACTTGGGGATGTTGAAGAGAGAGCAGCACAGAGACCTCAACGTACACTGAAAATCAGAATTTAAATGGAAGGAAGACAATTTTATACATTCTTCTCTCTCCCCTCCCCTTTTTTTTTAAAAAAAGGAGAGGCTAACAGTGTGATCAGGTTAAACACACCTAACAATAAGCAAATGCTGAGTTGAGGACTAAGCTACGCTTCTTCAGTTCCTAATCTGAATGAGTAATATTTCTAATAAAAGCTGCTGTTTTATTTAATTGGAAGTAAATATCCCATTTCAAAGTGTTTTGCTCTTCAGTCTGTGGTTCATATCTCCTTAAAAATCTCTCCTCTAAAGTGGCAGCTCTGTCTTAACATATGCCATTATTACTTCCAACATATTATGAGTTTGATTTGGCAGTTGGACTTTCTGTTAATGCTTTTCAACTGGAAACGATATCTGATTTAGTGCAAAATTTTACCTGAGAGAGGATTCTTTAATAATAGGTTTACAGAAAAAAAATTACTTTGTATAATTTTTACCTTTCCTTTCCCCTCACTGGTAATATTCATCACAGTGCTGAGACCACTACTGGATTTTTTGGGGCTTTGTATCGGACCATGAATTTGCTTACAGTCATTGCAAGAGATGGTTTGAAGTTATTTCTAACTTGCATCTTCATAAATCTTTGAATTTATTTACATCTTACAAATATTTTTTCCCAGAAGGGTATTTTTTCATGAGTTTCCACTTAATGTGACCACAACTGCTGCTGTCACAGCTCCTATGTGACAAAGAAGAAGGAAGAGAAACACGCTCTCACAGGGTTTCTGCACATAGGAGCGTAGAGTTAACTCATGAGGGGAGTAGCCTGTGCAGGCTATCTGGTCTATCCTCTGCTCAAAGCAGGACTGAGTTGGAAGTTACATCTGTCTTCATGGTTAAACTAGGTAACAGAGGGCCTTCCCAAATCGAGTTTTGAATATCTTCACTAACGGGAGTTCTATAAGTACTTGAGCCCCTGTTCCTCTCTTCAACGGGATTTTTTTTATGTAAATACATGGAATTTCCCTGGTTTGCTTCAGCTTTTAAATGGGATAAGAAGCTTTTTAGTTTGAACATGGAGTATTTGCTTGGTTCTAGAAAGATTTTTCTTTTCTTTGGGATAAAAGCCTACACTTGAACACCGTTCTGTTTAACAACAGTCAAACAAATCCATACATAGAAGTGTCAGCAAAGAGGTATGCAAGCTGCCAATCTAAAAGAGTGAGACTGAAGTACTGCTTTGGGTAAAAGTCATGGTTACAAATGCAACTTCTAGAAGATAGTTTTAGTAAGAACAGACTCTTCATTAACTTACAGCTATTTTTGTTCGTTTTGCGCTTTGTGTTTTGCTGTTGTGGTTGTTTTTACCACAGGACAAAACTCTCTGCACATGACTGCACTGAGATATATGTAATATTCCCATATTTTGAAATATTTATCTTCTTAAAATAATGGCATTTCATGCTATGACATGGATTTAAATATTCCCCAGTCCTTAGGGAAAATGCTCCAAGATGATGAGTTACGGATTATTCGTACCCAAATGTCTAGAAAAGAGCTAAAAGAGAAAAGTCACAAAATGTTGACTTTACACAATGATGAGATTTAATCCTGGCACGACTGAAGCTATCAAGAGTTGTGTGGCTAAATCTGTTGACAGCTATAATAAACACTCTTTCTGCTTCCATTTATGTGAACTGTGCAGCTGTTGAAGAAAAAGGCATCTTTGCTTCTTAGTCAAACAATACATAAAACGAATTATGTTAGAAAAGATTATGTGCAAAAACAGGTGACAGAGCTGTTTTGTAATAGATTGATTTATGGAAGAAAGTATTAGACAATTTTTTTTTATTGATTGCCTCCTACCATCATTGAATTGTGAAAGTAGAACTCATTTAGCTGAAGTCCTTGAGAGAGAAAGAAAAGATCGTATGTGAATTCATTTTATAGTCTACATGGGAGTTGTATTCATGTAATTGAATAAGATGCACTGAATCTGTTTTCAACTGCACAGTACACAGTAAAATTTATTATGAGAACTGTGCCGTCCTGTCTTTGTGTGTCTGCTGAATTCACTACTGACATGGACGTGCACCGTGTATTATTTAAATGTGTAGGTTGATACATAGAATTTATAGAATTTAGATATGGAAAGAACATGAATTATACAGCAGAAAGCTTTCAGCATGTTGTAGAATTGATTTTTTTTTTAATCGAAATGAAGGGGTATGTTAACCTTAAGAAAAAATCAAAGGGGCAGTGAATTTAGTGAGCATCTCGCTAGGGCTTAGGGAAGGCACACATGGACCGAGCTAAGAGATGAGAACAATGTTTGTATATTTTCTGGAGAAACAGATTAAAATAATCCACGTGGTGAAGACACTCACTTGTGTGACTCTAGCTTTCTTAAATTTGAATTGAACTCAGCTTGACAGAGAGATACAGGTGTCAAATAAGATTGCCGCAAGTCTTATAAATATGGGGTTTTTTTGGAGGAAGGATCCTAAGCAATACAGAGCCTGCACTGAGAGTAGCAGAAATATAAAGAGGTACCCAGATGCACAAAAGGCTTCAGGCTGAGCTTTGAGTAAAGCCCAGAAGAAATTGCAGAGAAAGCTGGGCTTTTCTATATATGGTGTTCAGAGAGCAACTTCTATATTTGTTTGTTTATTTAGGCAAATGAACATTGTGAAATATTACTCTAAAGTAAATAAAATACAGTCTTTATATATTTTTTAAGAAGGTTGAAGTCAGGATGTGCCTGTTTGGCAGAGTAAGCTTTCAGAACGAGCATGACTTCTCTGAGCACTTCAAAAGCCATCAAAATAGCTGTTACGTTCTGTTCTGGAAACCATCGGGTTCCTATAAATAAACATAGGATAATATAGAAGCAGGAAAAAAAGTCTTACCTCAGCAGTTATTGTGATTATTAATTCTGTTGTTTCTTTTTTTTTTTCTTTTTACAGTGTATCCTATTCAGTGCATGTCTCTGAGGACTACCCAGGTACAGTGCAACATTCTTGTTCATGACACATGTAGATGTGTTACTGTGAATTACAATATTCATGTGAGAATATTTGAAAGAGTGTTAATGTGTTCCAGGTGCATCCTTGTGCTAATCACTTCCCATTAGTTAGATAATTTTCGCAGTCATTTCTCCTTTTCAGGCATCATTTATCAACTGGGTCAGGGTAAGAAAACCTGGTTCACAGGTTCCCTGAGACCAGAGTGTGTGATGCTTCCTGTGTTTGGAGCCAACACTGATAGAGGAGTGAGAAAGTGTCCAGCTCCTTTCTGGCATGGTAGATACAGCTTGATCCTTCAAGAGGCTGAGCAGGCTGGCATGGGGCCAGCAAAGCACTTCAGTGTATTAAACCTTAATGAGACTACTTCTGTTCTTAAAGTTAAGCCTGTGGACTGTGCACTGATGCTTCTCAGAGCCTGCTGGAGCCAGGGGCTTGTGTGCGGGTATGTCTTTAGTAACGTAACCTTGTAAAGCTGTTCCTAGCTGCTCAGTCCTGCCTCCCTGCTTTACCCTGAGCTGAGCTGGCAAAACCATTTGTGTAACCATGCGGCCAGCCTAGACAAGGTGAATCACCCATATAAAAGGCAAATAGCCAAGATTAGAAGCTGATTTGCAGCTGACTGATTTCCACAATTTGCTTCACGGAGAGCCTGCACAGATACTTTATAGGTAGATTCTCACGACAGAGAGGTTAGCAGAAATGGGAGAGTGAAGCAGGGCTGAGGGCAGACAGGCACTATGCAAGTAGTGGTGCACAGTAATAAGTGCAGGATTGCACCACATTGTGTGTTTTGTACCTGGGAGTATTTTATAATGTTAATACTAAGAATGGTATGAAAGCCTTTGTCCTTTTTTGATCACTATCCATAGCATCTCTGTAATATTTCTAAAAAGAATATTTATTTTTTCTTTTACAATCTCTGAAGTAAGAATGTCTTCATCTTCTTCAATGTTAAGCAGCAGTAGACTATACCTGTTCAGAACACTGGTGTTTGAAGCACAGGCAGAGAGAAATTGCTGTCAGTAGTGATGATAAATACAACAGATTTTGTGCAAGAATGCTTACAACCTTTATGAGACATATTTTTTTCACTAGTAAAAACTGGAGGAAAATCTGCTAGTAATGACAGTCTGTTCAACAGGTGGCACAGAAAGTTAGATTCATAAAATACAGTCATACCATTCATAAATTAATTGGTCACTTGATTGCTCAGACAATGAAAAGAGAGACAAATAGATGAAAAAATGTTAATGGTTTGTTTTGTTAAGTAATGGATTTATTCATTTCAGAGCTATTCTGAGGGTGTAGAACTTTATCCCTGGGAACCCCTAAACTAAATGACAGTCCAAAGCACTGAACCAACAATAAGTCCCGCAGCAAATGAGATTTAATCTGCTGGCAAGCTATTCTGTTTGACAGACCTCAAACCTCCCTTACCAGATGCTCTTGCAGCAAGCCCCAGTGGTCTACAGGTCTGAATTAGTTTGGTCCTAAAATCTAATAAATATTCTCTGCCATTGCCCCCTATATATTAATGCCAACTAGAATTTGATCATTTTACACTATAGTGGTGAGGGGGTGTAAACTAGCAGTGCGTGTTTACTGATTGAAATCTAACCCTTCATGCCTTTAGAAGAGCTGATTTCATTTCTATCTCAAGCTTCTGCAATATGTACACCTGCTTTGCAATGAAGAGGTGTCTAGTGTGTTAGGAATGATAATGACACTTTGCTGTTTTTCAGCCTTGATCCTAAAAATGCTCAGTGTGATTTGGTAAGCCAGATTCTCCTCTCTTGGTAGTAAATCTTTAAGTTAACATTACTGCTGATCATGGCTCTCTCTTTTCTGGCATGTATTTTGATGGATGTTTTCGGGACACATCTGAATGTGATGGTGTCCACCCTAGGAAGCTCTGTGCTGGTATCCTCCTCAACTCAAAGATGATTTTAAGCATTGTTACTAGCTGCTGGAGTTCAGAGCAACTTGTGCTCATCAGATTAAATTTCTAATAGGATAAGTCTTTACAGATCGAGGTTTAAGTCCATTAGTGTGTAGCTATATCAAAGTTGTATCCTTTGGAGATTAAGGGTATATAATACACAGTGGATTAAACTTTGAAATCCAGGAGATGAAATCCAGGAGGAAACTGTCAGTTGATCATAAGATAAATTGCTAATGTATGTGATCAATATATGGAAAGAGAAAAAGATTTTGTCTTACAAATGTTTGTTCAGCTGGAAGTGACCCCACAAGTAAATTTTAGATACTGCAGAAGGACCTGTGGGTACTATGTATAGCTCTCTGTGTTGCTATTACACATCATGATGTTGGCACTGATAACTGTGTGTAGCTTCTGTTGAACTGATTCATAAAGCATCAAAAGATTACAAACAGCTGAACATTAAATCATACCTGTGGGAACCATAACATGACATGACAACTTTCAATAACGAAAGGTGCTTGAAAGTTTCATAATTGTGAGTGAAAGCTAAAATTATGCTCACAAAGGCATGCTGAAGAAGTTAATGAGAGTGTTGACACAGTAATGTCTGAGAGTTATTTATACATTGCTGAAAATATGAAAATATCACTGAAAATTTTAGAGGTAGGAAATAACAGTTCCAGCAAAATACCCTGTTAACTGTTTTCTCAAAACATTGAAAAAAGTGAGGAAAAATAATGCTCCTTAGGAGCAGTTATAGAATATAACATCAATGAGTAGACTGAAGTTCCATTAATATGAGTAGATCATGACTCCTGTGAGAACAATTACAGCAGCAAGCATTTTGCTAATGAATATGTTTTCTGACTGATACTTGCTGGCTGCCATAAACTTTTAGAACTGCTGCAGTCTTTTATCTGAGTTATTTGTGGATTACAGACATGTTAACAGAAGCATCCTTCTCTTAGACCATGTTAGACCGCAGCAGAGATGGAGACATCCTACTTGGCAGTGAGTGGTTTGTTGCCTCCCTTCATTAGGTTCAGGCAGACACTGCCTATGGGATCCTGAAGAAAGCAAATGAAAACCAGTATCTTAATTTCAAGTTTCATTAGACTGACAAAAGGAAAAGGAAAAAAAAAAACAAACCACCACACAAATGAAGAAAAAAAGAAGTAGTGGTTGTCAAGTAGAAAAGGAAAACAAAAGCTTGGCAGTGAAAAGTCCTATCCAGCTGCCAAGAATGAATGACAAACAGTGGACACAAAAATATAATTAAAATCAATAAAACTTTAATTTGAGTTGTCTTTTTTTCCATATATGTATATTTTGGTACATTTTCTACAGCAAAGATTGTCGTATTTCCTATTTTTTCATCCAGCTTTACATTCTAGCGTATGGATTTCCTTTTTCCCACCCATCTATACAGTGCTGGGTATATTTATTTAGATCTAAATGATGATCTCAGTTATTCCAGCTCATTAGACTCTGCAACAGTAAGCAACATGCCCCAGTTTTGGAAAGGAACAGGCATGAGTTTCATATCTAGAGCCATCCAGTGTGATGATGCTGGCACTGAAGCAATGACAGTGAGGTGTGCATGCAGACAGAGGCAAGGCAGTGGGCATGAGGAGGGTGGGGTGCAGCTGCCCTGAACTCACAGCGTACAGCCTGTCCTCCCCATGGACAAAAGCAGCAGAAGGAGCGAAAGTTGACCAATGACGGGAGGGGCACCCTTTCACGCTCACCGTGCCGTGCCAACTGCAGAGCAGATGCAGACTGAGCAGATGGAGCAGGTTGCTGTGCCTGCTAGAGTGCAGTGCTCAGGGAAAAGTGCCAGCTTCCCAGAGCACTTACCTGCTCGCAGTATGTGTTTGCTGTACTGTGCTCAGATGACCCCCATGACCTCGTGGGACATCACAAAGTGGAAGCAGGAGGGAGTGTGGGATAGCACCAGATGCAGCAGGTATGTGAAAGTGGCAGATAGGCTGATTCACAGCCCGCGGGCTGGGAAAGCCCCACCTGCCCACCTGCAAGTGGCAGCATGGCAGCTATGGGAACCCCAATGTCTCGATGCAGGCTTCTAGGAACCACTGTAGTAGAAGGGACAACACTGCTGAATTTACTGATAAATTAATGCTGACATTTCTAACATTCCACTGGAAGCACTCCAAGGCTTTGAGACCCAGATTGCAGTAGTATGCTTACAATTGCGTGCGAGTTCATGCTCTTTGCTGTTGTGAGACCAGGGTGTTCAAAATGATGAAAGATGCAGCCCTTGTTTCAGTTCTCTTTCTTCTCTCTTTATCTATGATAGTCTTAATTATCAGCCTTTTTGCAATGAAGTGCAAAGTCTTTCACCCCAGATCACGAGAAAACAAAATTTTAGTGCCTTCATAGGCAGTTCAAAAATTCATGAAAATCAGCTTCTGCAGATACTACCTAAAACCTTGCTGCTCCTTTTCTGTTTGGTTGGAAATAAAAAATCACAGCCTAACCTCACATTTTACAAGGAAGTTTAGAATATGATTTCCATATTCA
This sequence comes from Numida meleagris, assembly GCF_002078875.1. Lineage (NCBI taxonomy): Eukaryota > Metazoa > Chordata > Aves > Galliformes > Numididae > Numida > Numida meleagris. The sequence continues at coordinate 15,066,238 of NC_034438.1, forward strand.
TATCCATACCTAAGACTTTATTTTTCCTGAATCACTTAATGCAAATGTTCTCCATTGATTAGATGGTAATTCAAACATGCTTCTTGAGACTAGCCAAACATGAGGCATGGGCATTTTGAATGTTGCGCTCATAAGCTCACTCTGCATGTGTGAGTGTTGGTATCAGGCATGATAAAAAGCACGGAAGTCTTCATTTTGGAAAAGTATGGCTCAAATCCCCGTAAGCCTTGATGGAACAGTTCTGAGCACTGCTTGGTACACTTCCTGAAAAAAATGACATCGGAATTCAGGGGTTTGCTTGTGTAACATTTGGGTCTTAATCCTCCATCCTTTTGGTATTTTTCTTTTCGTCAGCAGTCTCACTAGAGAAAACACACCAGGAGATGTGTGCGGGGCTTCTTTAATCACTGGCAGAATGGTTCCTTATCACACAAGGGTGGGATGGATGATGAGGGAAGGGGCTGGCAAAGCACCACAGGTCTTCAACATGCAAGGTGTTTTTCTCTTGTAGATAACACTTACGTTTCCAGTTCTGATAATGATGAAGATGTATTAGTTACAACAGAGCCAATTCCAGTAATTTTCCACCAGATTGCTACAGGTAATCTAACATCCTGATGATTTTACAAAGCTCATGCTTTGTGAAGGGGGACAAGACATTGCCTCTACTTAAAGGGAGATGTGTTAATGGGTGCAGTTGTACAGTTTGCTAGTTTCTCATGGGCTTACTGTCGTGAATTGTCCTGCATTTCAGAATTGAATAAATTAAAATACTTCTTTTAGGGATCTACACAGTTGTGTAGGCAGAATGTATTTTATTCTTTTAGTGTCTTGCAGTCTGTACTAAAGCAATTTTCCTTGAATACAGTTAGAGGTGCTTAATACTTCTCAATTATATATTTTTATGCTCTCTTGCTTAAAACTTTATGAAATCTTCAGCACTGGGAATGAAATAGTCTGTAACTACCATTGCCTCTAGAGAACTGCTTCAAAAAATTTCAAGCAAAATGGCTCACAAAGTGAGACCGTAGAAAAAAAATATATAATTCCAGTGATTTTAGGAACCTCTTCATTTGAAATTATTTCCATACTTTTCAGAAGTAGCTAACACATAAAATGGCATGCTTTTCAGAGATGCAGACACTTATATACCATATATAACCAAGATCTGAGCACATTCCTTAGAAGTTTCTTAGGTTTTATCCGCTAAATTCCTTGATGATTTCAGTCTGTGAGAGTAACTGCGTAGAGCAGTCTTAATTCTGGCAGTTCTTCAGATAGGAGCATTATGTTTATTATTATTACAGTGCTTATTTTTTGTACAGAAAACAATCTAATTTAATGTTTGGTAGGGAGTTTTGATCTTTTGTTCTTTTTGCTCCTTTTTACACAAAAGTGTAAATTACTGATTGAGAAAAATGGACTGGCTGAATTTTATTTGATAATTAAAAATACAAGATTTCTGAAATGTATGGGCTTCTTTATTTCAGGCTGTTGTGTTGTAATCAATTTGGTGCCCATCATGCCCATATCTTTTTGTTCCTTATGTACCCTACTTACTTCAACTAAGTATTTTGAGTTGGCATATGCAAAATTATTTCACATTTTTCACAGATGTTCCCTATTTTCCCTTTTCTTTTAAGAATTAAGAAAAACCAGTGATGTCAACTATTGCTTATCCATTAAAGCAAAATTACAGAGGGAGAATGGAGAGGTATGTATTTCTTATATGTATATTTTAACAGGTATTTAACAGGTATTTTAAGAAACGAGAGAAAACAGGAATGGTTGACTTGGAATTCCTCTCAAATGTATGCTTACTCAAAGTGTAGGTACACGTATTTTGGAAGTGTCTTAGTTCACTCAGGCCACTGCTGTGGCCTACAGCACTCCTTCTGGAGTCTCTGGAGCTTTTCCTGACAACATTCACAGTTAGTATCTGAAGTTGAAGGCTTTTCAGTCATGCCTCTGGCATGCACTCACTGAAATGATATTAAGAAAGAAATGACAATAAAATGACGTCTTCGGAGACTAACAGTGTTAGAGATTTAAAGAAAGTGCCACACAGGCTCCCATGCCAAGCCTGAAAATGACTGCTCTACCAAGAATTCAAGTGCTTAACTTAAATACTTTCTCTGATAAGTTTGGTTTCTGGGTTTGGAATACTTGTTTTCAGAGTACTGCTTTAAGGCTCTGATCTGTATTTGATCACAGAAAAGGTCAGATTTGATAACGGGTGTGGCTGTTGGTTTGTTGTTTTTTTTTTCAGTAGATGAAACCTGATTTGATTTAAAAAGCTGCAGTGGAAATATTTTGCCTCTGTGATCTCATACATGTTCTCAGTGTTCTGTGAACATTAGAAATTCAAATACAGTAAGAATTTTTTTTTTTAATTGAACAAGGTACTTAAGTATAAAAGTACTGAAAGACCCTCTAAGTAAGTCTCTAACACTGACCATTTCTGTTGGCTAGACAGTTAGAGTTCTAGGTTAGGAGAGGATGGGTTTGTCATTACTCTCGTATGAGAGTTTCATTTCTCTTTACTTTGCATTGGAGTTTGTTCAGTTGGGTTCTGTTTGAACACAGACTTCCCCTTGAGCTAGGGTTATTATCAAACAAATACAACTGAAGTCACTTTGTTGCTTTTCAGTAAAGCAGAAGCAAATACAATTTTTATGCCTTGTCTCAGAAAATTGCTGTGAAATTGGCCGAAATACGATTTTTCTTCTATGTGTATGTGCAGAAGCTAGAGCAGGAATTTAGAGGTAAAGATAAGGAGATGGGATTAGATTGTCTGACTATAGGAATTGGTGATGAGTATGTTTGACATTTATTAATATATGGAATTTAAATGTAACTTCTCTACTGTGACTCATAGATCTGATTTCTATTCCATTGTGACAATTCTGTGTTGGACATAAATACAAAATACTCAATAAGTACATTGTGTTTGGGTTTAAATAAGGTGTTATAGTCTTATCAGGTATTTTTATGGGATTCTTGTCAATAAAGGGCCTAGAAATATGAAATGGATTGTGGGAAACAAGCGTTAACAATATTTTCAAGTAATTAAGTAATTATGAATGAAAAGTCCATTAGTAAGAAGCAGAATATAACACTGCAGCTCATGCTGAGTTGCAGTCTGTAACATGAGCAGTTCTATTTACTTGAGTGCAATTATTCACAGAGCAGTCTATTTAGAGTAAGTTTTACTTGTGTAAGCATATTACTTTCTAATCCTTAATTTTCCAAGTCTTGGAGTGGAGCTAGTCAGAAAATTAAGATTTAACTTTCTTGGCAACAGGCTGGTACTTTTGTTAAAAAATAATAATAAAGCAGCAATGTATCAGAACTTTTTACATAAGGGAACTTAAAAAATCTCATGGTTGGGCTTGAATTATTTCCTTAAAATATTAGAATTGATTTACCAGAATAAAGTAAATTAAAACTCTATTAGATCACTAAAATGCTTAATGAATTAAGTCCAGAACCTCTCTTGGTGGGTAAATTATGCTTTGTTTAGCAGAAGCAGAAAGTGAAGTAGCTCTGAATACCCTAGTCAGTTCACCAGTTCTATGTCTATAGTTCTATGTCTACCAGTTCACTATGTCTATACTCAGGCAAAGTATTATTTCTCCAGCGTACTTCCAGGGTGGTTTTTTGTGCACTACTAGCTTGTGCAGGCTTTACTATTTCACTGTTCTTAAAACGGACCCATTGTATAACTTGGAGAAAAAGGATACTAAAAGGTCTCTTCCTAAGGCTGTGTACAACTGATCTGGAAAAACATAAATATTGTACTCAGAACTTTAAATGCAAGACAGACGTATTGCTTATGTCACTTTTATACTTTCCTTTTTAATTAAGGAGTCACAGCACAACAGCACACTTGAAGAAGACTCTGAAGGAGATAACGATTCTGAGGAATTTTATTATGGAGGCCAGGTAATTGAGGATACTTTTGCAAAAGTTTCAAGAAATTGATATTTGAAAGCTTCTGTTGTTCATTTCCTTTTAAATCTGTGACAATTGATTTCTTATGTATATTCAGTATTAAGTAGAATGTGACATGTATATGTATACCTAGTATTTTAAAGTGTAAATATTGAATGTTATATTGTATTTTGTATTTTGTGTATATTTATGTCAAACTTAAATTGAGCTCATTTACGTCTGTAAAACTGTAAGAACAGAAAATCCAGCTGTTTTGAGGTTGTTTGAAAATAGAAGCCGGTTGCTTATTTCCAGGAAATACATATTTACTCTTTACAGCTTATCCCATTATTTATACAAAAGGGAAGTCAGGCTGGATCCAAATCTGTTCCTGCTGGAGGGTTGCCATTTTGTAAAGTCAAGAGCACTGCAATTTAATGGTAAAAATGGTTATTACAAAACAATTTTGATCTAGGCAACACTCTATCATTTTTTCTTAGCTCTGCAGTTAAATTCACCTCGGAAAATGCTACATAATTTTAGATAAATGTACTGTTCTGCTTTTCCTCCTTGTCCCTTTAGTAGAATTAGTTATTATTACATCCTCTGATGTATTGGGAAATAAAATCGCTTTATATCTTTACCTTTTGCATTGTCAACAGAGTGCTTCATGCTGCTAGACTCTGTATTCAGATTTTTTTTAGTCTAAAGATTACCTCAGAGGAATAATTCCTCACTGACGTTATTAGAACTGTTTGTTTCAGTGAACATCTTAACGAATTACAGCTGATATTTGTGAAAGTCATCACTGCCTCCGCCTGAAGGCTGAAGCTATCCATGCCCTCAGAGCACAGAGCAGAGGCTGCAGGTGTGCGTCAGCAGTGCCGGCTGGTTGGGTCGGAGCAGAGTGCGCAGCATACTGATGAGCAGGGCACCACTAAGCCTGTTCTACAGGCGAAACACAAGCTAAGGTGCTTCACATTTGCCATAAAGAAAGCTCACCTCTAAAAATCTGTGAAGAGTGATTCTGAAACTGGTAACGAAAGACTGTATTTTTAGTGACAGAAAACAACCATTGGGGGGTGCGGACTCGTGTTCACTTTAGAAATGACTGCAGGAGTTGCCTCACTTCCGCTGTCTATTCCTGCACCCTGCAGAGCACTGGGGGAGACTGTGTACACACACTCCAGTGCAAAGGCTGATTTTAGTCTGCCTGCGAGGAAGAGCCTTCTGATTTTGCCTTGTAGTGATGAGTTATGTGTACTGGCTTCATTTTTCAACTCTGCAGAAAGAGCATTAACCTCAAGGTGAAGTAAAAGCCAGCAAACAGCTGGAAGTGCTCGCTTCTGGAACCAGAGCAACTACATGTGATAAAGGATGACTGCTTGTGCCCAAACGGATGAATAAATGTTAGCGCTACCTATGAGATATATACTCAGAGAGCAGTAAATCATTTTGTAAGACGTAAAAGAGCTGTGCAGTAATAAATACTAGTCAGAATTCAGTGGCGTTATATTTGAGGTTGGAACTAGATTACATTGAATTGTCAGCTTTTTTGAGGCTGTGTATCTAATTGAAGAAATTGCAACAGACCAAAAAAAGCAGTAAAATTACAATCAAATCAGCAATAAAAAAAGATAGCAGATGATTGTGAATGTCTACAGCATAGAATGCTCCAAAAACAATATAAGGAAAACAAAGAAGCAAAAGCAACAACAAACCAAAGACATCGTCAAAAATATATCTAATGCGACCTAAAAAAAAAGGAAATTGTTAATTTAAAATTTCCTGGCCAAGAAAATGACATTCTAAGGAAAATCTGTAGACTGAAGTGATTCATAGAATCATAGAATCATAGAGTGGCCTGGGTTGAAAAGGACCTCAAAGATCATCAAGTCTCAACGCCCCTGCTAAGTGCAGGGCCACCAACCACTAGACCAGGCTGCCCAGAGCCACGTTCAGTCTGGCCTTGAATGCCTCCAGGGACGGGGCATCCACAACCTCCTTGGGCAACCTGTTCCAGTGCGTCACCACCCTCTGTGTGAAAAACTTCCTCCTAATATCTAACCTAAATCTCCCCTGTCTCAGCTTAAAACCATTCCCCTTTGTCCTATCGCTATCTACACTCACAATCGATCACCCTCCTGTATATACGCTCCCTTCAAGTATTGGAAGGCCACAATGAGGTCTTCCCCAAGCCTTCTCTTCTCCAAACTAAACAAGCCCAGTTCCCTCAACCTTTCCTCATAGGAGAGGTGCTCCAGCCCTCTGATCATCTTGGTCGCCCTCCTCTGAACTCTTTCCAAGAGCTGCACGTCCTTCTTATGCTGGGGGCCCCAGGCCTGGATGCAATACTCCAGATGGGGCCTCACAAGAGCCGAGTAGAGGGGGACTACCACCTCCCTCTCCCTGCTGACCACTCCTCTTTTAATGCAGCCCAGAACATAGTTGGCCTTCTGGGCTGCCAGTGCACACTGCTGGCTCATGTCCAGCTTCTCGTCCACCAGGACCCCCAAGTCCCTCTCCACAGGGCTGCTTTCAAGTACTTCTTCCCCCAGGTTGTATAAATACCTGGGATTGCCCTGGCCCAAGTGCAGCACCCTGCACTTGGCCTTGTTGAACCTCATTAGGCTCTCATGGGCCCACTTGTCCAGCCTGTCCAGGTCCCTCTGGATGGCTTCCCTTCCTTCCAATGTATCGACTGCACCGCTCAGCTTGGTGTCATCTGCAAACTTGCTGAGGGTGCACTCGATTCCATCGTCTATGTCATTGATAAAGACATTGAAGAGCACCGGTCCCAGGACTGAGCCTTGGGGGACACCACTCGTGACCAGCCTCCACCCTGACACAGAACCATTGATCACAACCCTTTGGCTGTGACCAGCCAACCAGTTCTTAATCCACCGAACAGTCCATCCTTCAAATCCATACCTCTCCAATTTAGAGAGAAGGATGTGGTGAGGGACCCTGTCAAAGGCTTTGGAGAGGTCCAGGTAGATGACATCCATCGCCCTCCTCCCATCCACCGATGCCGTCACTTCATCGTAGAAGGCCACCAGATTGGTCAGGCAAGATCTACCCTTGGTGATTGATGACTTACAAAATAAATTGGAAACCAGTACTGAGCGAAGTTCCTGGAGAGCTGAAAAACAGTCAGTAAGGTGAATTGTGAGAGTTATTAAATGACAATCACATGTACTAGGATTCAATGATATGAAGAAAGACAAAGTAATTGACTGTGTATTTGGGGAACAAGTAAGGTAAGCTCCTTTATTTGAGAGAAGTGGTTGCTGTGGCCATAGAGAGAGGGGACAAAAATGTTGACTTCAGCAATCAGAGGGAATAGAAGCCAGTGTAAATTGTGTGCAACAGATCTGGAAAAGGTGGAACTCCAGGTTAATTCTAACATTTCTAAATAGTTTCAGCTAGAAAGACAAGAGAGCAACTGATGATGAAACAAAGAGCGTGGAAAATGTGAAATGGCATTTGATGGGCAGTGAAAACAAGATACGACCTTTGGTCATAAATTATAATGCTTGTATCTGCTTCCTAGGCACCTGCTTGTAATCCTCCCTAAGGATTTAATGGATAAATACTTTAAAGTAGCTAAGTGATTCAATAGACTAAGTCTTATTGATTTTCAATGGGATTTAGGTCTGTAAATCACTTAATCTCCTTTAAAAATGCAACCTTTTGTCATTATATCGGACAAAATAATCTGAATCAGGTCTCAGATTAAAACTGAGACTTTCTAAACACAGACCCTTCAGACACTGCAAAGTTATCAGATTTTTTAACCTTTTTTTTCCCACTTTCTCTGTGACACGTTGTTAATTCTTACTTTCAATCTCTACCTTCTACGCTTGGAATAGAGAATAGGAGTTTGAAACAGTAGTACTACTGGCTTTGGTGCTTTCTTTCTCTTTTGTGCTGTAGCTACAGAACATACTTGAAAATTTATTTAGATATACAGAACTCTGGCAGTCTCCTCTGCATACATCAGCACATCTGTAGCACTAACTCAGGGATGGAAAATAAACATACTGTGGTGTAACAGTTTACTAGAATGCTTCTTCATTTTCTTTTGGAGTTCATTACCTCTTACTATCAGAAAATAGATGGCAGAAGTCATTATGTTGAGCAGTTCAGTGTTCTGCATGGTGTTCCATTTGGATTTCATTATTACTGGTACATTAGAGTGGTTAAAAAATGTATGTTTTAAGAGCAAAAAAGAGGTAGGTGAGCCATAGTCACAATTTTTGAAATCACTGCTATGCCCTGTTTGGAAGCAGGGCAGCTATTACTGATACATCTTGAAAGAATTCATCTTTGAGTCATGAGCATGCTAAAAAAAAAAGGAGGAGAAGAATATTTGTTTGGTCCTACCTAATGGGAAAAAAAGGTTTTGTACCCTTGCTTGTGTGGGGGGGAAATTGTCTGACATGCCTGCCCAAACAGAGCAAGGATAACTGGCTTATACCTTTCTGGTTGAGAATATTGCTGATATCTGTAAGTAATTGCATATGCTGTGCTGATGAATTCTGTGCCTTACAGCTGAAGACTAATAAAATTAGTCAGCTGATCAGTCGATTGTTATTTTAATTCAGCTGAAATTTATTTAATTAGATTCATAATGACAAGTGTGGCTCCACATATCAGAACTGCAGTGTAACAGCACTGAGATCTGGGAGAACTGAAGAAACAGTGCTGCAATTAGATAGGATTCTGCAATAGCAGGAATTCTCAGCAAGAATTCATGTATAAAGATATATTTTTGTGTCTAAAGGGCTAAAATGTACTTCAGCACTTTGCTCTTTGAATTTGGCAAAGGAAGAGACCAAATCCTACTCTCACGTCTAAATCTGTCCAAATCTCTAGAGTTCATTAATTTATGTGAAATTATTGTCATTCTAATTGGTATAAAGAAGTAGCATTAGATTCACACAATCAGGTGTATTGATTATCAAGAAAATAGTAATAGATGTTTAATGGATTTTTACAAGCTTAATAAAGTATTTTTGTTCTTATAAAAGATAAAAGGTTATTAATTTTTTGAATTCATATAATCCAGCTAGACAAGCTTACAAGTTTTGCTTTATAGTGTAAACACTAAGATAACCATAACTGCTTTTCATGTGGAGCTTGAAAAAAATGCCTGTGATATCTAAATATATGTTTCTTTAGTTCCTATTTGGTAAAAATTCTTAAAATGAGGAAGTGTTCTTCAATTATTTTTCTTTTTCATTCTGATGTCACTACACCAGTAATCTCAAACGCAGTCTGAAAATGTAATAGATGCTGAGTCACTTGATGTATAGAATAATCTCGTGCTTCTCTTGTTGAGGCCAGGCCATTCTGTCTGCAAAATACTTGAGAGCATGACAACAAATGAGGGAGTAAAGCTTGTCATTTCCTATACTGGAATGATGTAACTGAGGAGATGTGATTCTTCTCCTACTTTGCAGTTTTAAAATTTTAAGAGATCCATAACAGCCCTCAGGACAAGACAGTCCATGGGAATGAGTTCTTTCCATCTTATCTTCCACAAATAGGGGTTGGACCCCCTGCTGTTTTGATACAGAGGTGCCTGCTTTTCTTCTAAGCAGTCTTATTGCTTAGAAGAGGTAGACCACGTCAGTGCTTCAGCTTATCATGGAAGTCATTTCTGAGCATTTTGTTAAGAAATCTCTATGAAGAATATTTTCAGGGAGAACTCTCAAGAGCCTAGATCAGACACCAGTAATGAAATGTATAAGAACTCCTAGATTATTATTTTTTTCCTGTAGGTTAGCTATGACGGAGAACTTCATAAACACCCACAGCTGGAAGCTGATTTGACAGCAGTGAGAGAGATCTATGGACCTAATGCAGTATCTCTCAGGTATGTTATTTATTGTTTTTATTGTGGAACCTTTAAAAATTTGGAAAATGAGTTCAGTGTACACTTTCCCTTACTGCTAAGACTATGGTGATTTCTGTGTATCGTGGCAAAAGAAAGGAGCTCTCTTAGCTAACAGTAATGCTGGATTTGGCTTCATTTCATGGCTGAGTACTCTTACAACTGCCTACGTTGAGAGCAGGCCCTGGAAGCCTGTTCTAAAACGTTGTCTTTTGCAGTTCAGTAGGTAGATGATAAGGCTGTTGTAATTTGTTGAAAAATGCTATTCAGCATTACTCTAAACCCTTATTAAACTCTTTCTCTGTCATACTGACTTCTGCCCTGGAGGTGAACAAGACAAATGATAAGAGATTTTGTAAATACTGTCCTTAGAGAAAGAGGGAAGGAGTTGGTTTTGTCTCGTCCAGAGAAAAAGACAGAAGCTGTTTATAAACAGGAGTGATCAAATGTTCTCTTTTGTTTTCATTAGAAAATAAGAAACTAGGTTGTTGGCAACAAACAAGAAATTAGTTAGATTTTAGGAAAGATTTCTATTGTAGCAAAATTGGAGACTGAAGATTCCTCATAGGCAAACGGTGGAACCTTTTTCAGAGCTAGTTAGATTGTTTGCAGAGAGAAATTATGTAAAAATTCTGCAGGGTATATACAAGTATGCATGATTCTGCACTAGGGCATAGCTGTGTGATGTATTTAATTCACTTCAAGTCTTTTATAACTTCATTTCCCATCTATGTAATATTAATAATTTCATTAAAATAATAGGCAAGATGTAACACCTGTCAGAAAAATTACAAATAAAATATCAAAACTGATATACAAACACAGTAATGAAATATAGAGAAGATAATAACCTTAGGCATACATATATTGCAAGTAACGATTCCCATTGTCCTCTAAACAATCATCTCTGTTATTTTAGTCAAAGAGATAATGTCTACAACTATGATGTAATGTGCCTTTTGAAATTAAGTGGAAATTCATTACATTTCAAGGACCTAGGGAACTGAAATCCATACAGTTGCGTATGGGCTTAAGAAATGAATGAGATAAATGTCTAGTTGCCAATCTGTTAACTATGAAATTGAGAATACCTTGGTAGTATGCTCCCTAAGGCCTCTAAAATGGAAACATGGTGTGTAACCTTCCAAAAACTTTAATGTGTCTAATTTGTTGAATCAGCTGTTTCATTATGACCTCCTTAGGCTCACTGTAGTAGAAACTGGCATCTGTGGCTTTTGGCATGTGGAAAACTGTCATGCTTCTTGCACTCTATTGCAGTGGAAAATACTTATGAATTCTTGGAAATGATAAACACAGCATTAAGCATTCCGTTTCATCCCTCTTCAACAGCTCCACTTCTCTGACTGCAACAAGCTTATCTAACAGTGAGGCCCACAAAAATGCATTTCTTGGAGAGCTGACCTTATTTTCTTAGTCTCCTACTGTCAGATAGTGAACTTCACATATTAAAAAGCAGAATTGCTGCACATGCATGCTTTTCATTAAAAAAAAGTCAACTCATGTTTGAAAAACTGAGAGTTAATGCACTTTTATTCCAGGGCTGCTCCAAAAGCAATGCCTCCTATTTTGTTATGTTGGCCTATGACATCAGAGGCAGATGTTGGTATGGCAGTAGAGGTTGAACCTTCCCCACAATACTATGTTACATTTTGTTGCCATGCAACAGATGAAACATCAATGAGCACAGGTTAAATCTGCATCTTGGGAATTTCAGCGATACCACGCATAGCTGATAAAATAATGTAACTATTTCCTTAGGCACATTGTAGGGCAATTGCTACCTTTTGACAAAAAATGCTTGAAGGTACGAAGCAATCCCACAAGTATTATATGCCACCTTTTAGGCTGTGTTATATTTGTCTTCAGTTGTTTATCTCAAGACTCTGCTTAGGTTACTGGCTATTAACCTAAAATACCTATGAAATCTAAGTGGGATTTTCTTTTTTTTTTTTGTAAATAGCAACAGTGTATGACCATTATTGTTTCCTTGTTTTGTCTGTGCAATAAGTTAGACAAAAATACATGACAGCAGTGGAATAGGAGATTGGGAGAATTATTTAAAAAAAAATTGAGAAGTTACACCCTATTTGAGCAAGATCTAAAAGTTTTCAGTGCAGCAGACAGTCACCCACTGGATTTATTGATCCGATCTGTGTAAAAGTGTTTTTACACACATTCTGATTTTACAGCCAACATTATGCTTTATCATTATCCTTTATAAAATCTTCCCTGTTATACGTACTCCTTAGGCTGAGGCTGAGGAGTATCTTAAAGAGCTCTAATGTAATGTAATTCTTTCCTTTCAGGGAATATGGAGCCATTGATGATGTAGATATTGATCTGCATATTGATGTTAGCTTTCTTGATGTAAGTAATCTAATTGTGGAACTACATAATGAACTTTAATACCCACTTAAGTCTGCTACACTTCAGACTCTGAGACAACTACTGAGACCTTCCTTTTTTGGAGGCTTGGTCTTCACAGGTGGTTGTGTTATTGATTACTACCCAGCAGAAATGTTTCCTTTTCCTTTTACAATCACATTTTAAAATGTTTTTTATACTTTTGTTTACTGTATATATATTTCCTTTAAAACCTTCCTTGAATGTCAAATGTTTTAAGTGATGTGAAACATTTCCTTTTTTGCTATCTTAGACGTTAGTTAGGTGAAATCACTTCATGTAATCTTGGAGGAGGGATGATCTTGGCTATGATATAGGCTGGTTTAGCAATAGGGATCAGTTTAAAGACCAACATATTAGCTTAGCAAAAAGAATCAGTGTGTGCTAGTCATAAAACTTTCCATTTTAACTTTGCTTGGTGTGTAAACAGCCTTGTTTTTCTCAATGATCCTTCTCCATGGAAGCACTGGAGTCACAATAGACTACTTTTATCTTTGCATCCACTGGGTGCAAGGACTTTTTCCTTGGATTTCACATATATTGTTTTGAATTATAGTGCACTAAGATAGAAAATTGCTCATTATGGCCTAATGAGTGATGAAAGTTTGCCAAATTGGGGAAAAACAGCTAGAGGTCAGCCAAAAGTCACTGTGATGAAGCAGATGATGGAAAGATGGGGAGTAAGTAAATAGTTGAAGACCACCAGAGGCCACTACCATGCATGCACAGAGAGATATTAGCATATATTACTGAACTCTTGGGAAAGAATGAATATGTATGCAAATGTACTGCGTATGTCTGTCTTAACTGTTTAAATGTAGAACTTGAACTCTGAGAGCGCACGCTTGATTTGTCAAGTTGCCCATTACGTATCATAAGGAATAAAGGAATGCTCTTTCTAACATCACATTGGAATTAGAGTTTTCTTCCCATATTTCGGATGACAACTAGAGCTCTCCTCTGTGCTCCTCAACACCTGCAGCTGAGCAGGGAGAGGCTTGAGTGCCAAAAAGAGACACAAAACAGTGGTACTGTTGATTGGCAGCATGGCTTCTGTTATGTTGTCATTAACTCCACACTTCCTCACCTCATCTGTGCAGTAACTGCCTGTCTTTTAGATACAGAATCAAAATAGTGCTTTTAGGGGCATCATTAGTTTCTGCACTGATATATCATATTCTCAGGTCAGAACAGCACATAAGATAGTTTTTCTTGGGCTCTTGTAAAATTTAAAAGAACTTGATTATACTTTGAATTATTTTAGTTACTCATAAAAAGGAGCAAATGTTCCCTTTGCCCTGTGTTATGGTTTGAGTGTTCTCTCTATCTTTATTTGCTTCTTTACTTCTCAGCTCTTAAGCGGTATTTCTTGATAGATGGGAATGTTTCTGGAAACACGACAAATGTAGTGTCTTTTAGAAACCTACACTCTGTTTAAATGGGAATATTCCGACTCAGAAACAGTTTAACACTGCTCTTAAGAGCATTAGCAAGCAGTAGTTTGTCCTAAGTTTCACATTTAAATATCCCATGATTGGGTAAACAATGGCGTTTATACCAACCCCTAAGGTAAGCTGTCAAAATGCAGCCATTCTTCGTGATGTTTAATGGTGTCTCTTTTCTTTCTATTTTGAACTAGGAAGAGATTGCTGTTGCTTGGGATGTAATTCGCACAGAGCCCATAGTGGTGCGATTGCACTGTTCACTTACACAGTACTTAAGTGGTCCAGGTTAGTCATCTGTGTATTTTTCATGTCCCTTGTGTGATGTCTTGTTCTGAGACATATCCTGGGTGCTAGATACTCATTCACTGCCAAATCTCTGACTGTGCATGTGCTTAAATCTACTACTGAGAGCAGTCCCACTGGTGTGAAATTATGCTTATACATATTTGCAAGATTAGGCCCTCCAGGCATCTAGTTCAAACTTTTGTAAGTTGAGCTTTCTCAACTAGTTTTCTTGATATGCTTTGAAATGCCACTGTTTCCACTAGGAAGATAAGGGTTCAGGAATAATTGTCTATGGTGTTTCTAACATGAGATGTCCTAACTTTGGAAATCAGGGATCATCTTTACAGAAGCAGATACCAGTGACTGGGTATACATACACAGATCTGGGAAGCACATCAATATGCCCTTTTTCATGCAGCTTTGAAGAATCAGACTACTATATTTATCCTGCCAGCTTCCGATTTTTATATGAATGTGTGAACTCCAGGAGATCTTTAAGTTGAATGACAATTTTGAATGTCATGTTTGCATCCTGCTCTGGTTGCTGAGTTAAGCTTCCTCGTTAGAGTGAAAATGGCCAACCACATTCAGAATCAACTGAGATTGAAGATTTGCATTATTCATATGCAACAGTCAACTTCAGATATGTTGTTACTGAGGAAAGTCAGAACTAAGTGTGTAACTTGAATTATAACTTCTCTGGATTTGGAGGCTTCCAGTGCAAGCTGTCAGTTCAGGCTTGTATCTGTGGGAGAATTCTGCCTCTGGAAAATGAATAGATATTTCTAGTCATAACATGTTTTGCTAAATCTGTCCCAGTAAGCTATTTTCGTAGGATACGTAGTCTGCTGATGCTAACTATAAGCCATGTTCTGTTCATTCAAATGATCATTTTGTTACATCACTCTTTTTTTGCCTGACTTTGGTCCTTTTGTTTGTACTTTATTGCTTCAATCTTTTCTGTAAGTATGAAGTTTTAAAATATGTATTTGCCATAGCAAGTAGCAGTGTTGGTATTCACAATATTTCTGTCAAAATCTAATTTTAAAAAGTGCAGCAGATAAAAGAACGTGAAGCGCGAAGAGCCACATGCAGTAAGAAATGATGTAGTGAAATAAGAAGTAACAAGAAGTTGTCTTTTGCACCGCTGACAAGGTTAAAATAGGAAGTTTACTTCCCAATCCTGCAACTAACTGATTGTGATAGTGCCTTAGTATTGAGAAAAGCAAGATCAGGGCCAGAGCAAATGCTTTGCTGCTCTAAATGCTGTTTCAGCCAGGTCAGTTTATTCAGCAGAAAAGGACAATGAGGACAATGACAACACAAAAAACTATTTTTTGTGTTAACAAGATCCTTTTTTTGCATACTCCTTTTCCTCCTTGAAAATGTTAGAGATCAGTTTCCTCTGTGCTACATAAATTTCTCTTATAATACTTTCTGTTGATAAAATAAATAAGTATCCTTTGTACAGTACACTCCTAAGGAGGAGGAAAAATTCTTATCATCTCATAGCTGTTTAATATCTTGATTTTACAGTCATTCTTCTAGTTAATGCCTAGTCTTATTAGTGTACCAGTTTCTCCCAAGTGCCTTAGAAACCTGTCTTAGATTAGGATGAATCAGCCTTTGGAGGTACTGGGCTACTTCCTCTTGCTCTAGAGGTTAGACAAAATTTGTAGATTTTAAGATTACTGGAACTAAGTATGATGATTCTCACTGAAAATAGTTCACCTATCAGCATGTGTCTTAAATTTGACAGTCTAAAGACACTGATACCCCTAATCAAGGAATTTATCCTTTCTGAAAAAATCATCAGTTAATCTTTAAAAGATGAGGTTACGTTTGAATGAGAATCTTAACTGAAAAGTATCTGCAGTGCTCTGGACCAAGTCAACATGGGTGGCAAGCTTAGATACGTAGCTTTTTTTTTATTCTGTATTTATTAATGGGAAATGAAAGGGTAAAGTTTGACCTTCTGAATAAGAGTGATCAGAATAATACAGATTTTAAATTACTGATTTTCTAATGAAATTTGAAACAACCTCAGATTTTTTGTTTTCAATTCGTTTTTATTTTATTAGGGTCATTATCTCCTTATGTAATACAAAGTCTGTTCGCACTTGTAATATGTGTTGGTTGTTGTTCTGCCTCGAGGACCTGAGTCTCTTTCAAGAAGTGCTCAAATTCACCTGCCACTTTTATCTAGTAAATATCATTAAATAATTTTAGTAATACTAGGAGCTACTTTCTAATCTCTACCTCTTATGCTTTCAATTTTCTGGCAGATGAATATGAACATATTAATGGTAGGATGGAAAATTCAGGGTAATCCTTGGCAACTGGAATGCATACACCAGGAACTTAGATAATGAGTATTAGAGATCTTGTATTAAAATGCCCTTAGAAAGGAAAGTCAGGTACTATTTAATTTGGTTTGTTCTACTTTCATTTTCCTCATATTCATACGAACTGTACCAGCGTGGAGAAATAATTGACTAGATACAGGTTTTCTCCTTATGTGGATTCAAGTTCATCTCATTTTACTCATTCTTATGAGGAATTTAAATTAATTTTGCCTTTATTGAGGAATTTTCAATTCTGAAGTAGAATAGTCTTCTGAAAAATAAAAAATACTCAGGTACACTACATCTTCGTAAATTTCTGAAAGTCAAATTAGATGGGAAAACTCTCAGATTTTATTGCAGAAAACCTGGTGTGTGTCTGTTGATGACATACTAAAGAAAGTGTTTCAGATCTTTCTGGGAAAGCGCTTAATTTAATTGTCAGTTACAAAGGCATGAAATCATTGTTTTTTCAGTGACAGCAAGTTCAGTTTGGTCTACAGTAACTGCATGTAGCAGTTCATTCAAATTGACACACAGCAGTTAACAAAAGGTGACATATAGAGGCACCATGACTTGTCAACAGTTAAGATTTTCTATACGTAAATTTATTTACAACAAGGACATCTTAATCTGTGTGTATTAAGAATACATACTTTAGAAGAAAATTTAAGAAATTAGATGAGGTGAATTACCAATCCAGATACACTTAATCTGATGCTGCTTTCTAGTAACAAAGATTCATTTACATAATGAACATTGGTGGGAAGAGATATGTTCTAGGGAATCCAATTTTTAAACTACTAATTTGCAAGACTGCAAATTATATTGGCTGATACTCTGAAAAGGAGCATTCATTTCTTCGTGGACTCAGGTGACACGACCACTTTTACCATTCCTTCAGTGACATTGCTTGTAGTAAATGTCTAGATAGAATAGGATCCTTAAATATGACTTTATGGTTATAAGTTCTTGGTTATTCCTTTAAGTTCAACAGTGTCTTGTTTTATCATAGTGCCAACTGTGGATGTATTTCAGATCTCTACTAAGGAAAGATTTGGTCTGGGACATCAGCTGAAAAAGTAAGTCTGAAAAAGTGCTTTTCACTATCCTGTTTCACTTCCTAAGTGAATACTACATACTTTTTAGTTCCCAGTAGGATGAAATCTGCAGGTTGTCAGGTTAGTTGGATCAAAGTTTTTTGAACTTGTTTTTCTTCAAATAAAAATATGAAATGTTGCCTTTTTAAGTTTAGTTTTGACAGTTGTAGCATAGAACCTGATTTGTGCTTCCTGCCAGGATTTTCTGTTACTTTATTATCATTTAGAAAGTAAGCTAACAAAGTTTGAAAAGGCTGAAAGTGTTGAATTTCATGTTTCTGCTTAGATTGTAAAGTCTCTGCAGCAGGAGTCTTTTTGAGCATCATGAGTACCATAAGGGGACAATACTTCCATGTTTGCCTCTAGGATTTACCACAGTAATTAGACAAGCCAGGTTTTGAGGGCAGGAAAGAAGAATACAAGAGGAAAAAGAAGCATTTTTGTGTGTTCATGGTATAATTCAATTTAACACAATTTTGCTGAATCATCTTTTCATATCTGCTTGTATGTATGAAATGACAGGAACATAGGCTTTAATGTCTGATCCTTAAAGCAGCAGGAATTTCTTAAAGGAAAAAATACTTTTGCTGTTTGGTGTTTAAAGCAATTCAGTGCCGCATTTTCACAAACTTATAACTGAAACAATGTTGTTAAAATCTTTCTGATTTGTGACTTGGAAGAAAAAATTTAAAAGCTCCTCAGACTCTAAAACTCTCTTAATACATTTTAGTTCAAACACTCTCTGATTTGTGCACTGGGTAGTTACCAAAGTTTCCATAATACATTTTTGAGTACATGTCTACATTACTCACAGATAAGCAGAAATCCGAATACTCAGTGACCCTATGGTCTGTCATGGCTGTGGGCACCAGGATAACCATCTTTGAAGTCCACACTTGCTTCCATTATGCCTTTAGCACTCATAGACCCCGAATGCTAGATTAGAATCACAGAACAACGTAGCTTGTAAGGGACTGCTGGAGGTCATCTGTTGCAGCCTCCCACTCCAAGCTGTGCTAAATTCCAAGTCAGATTAGTTCACTAAGGGACTCAGGCAGCAGTGTGAAAATCTCCCGCCTTTGTTGGGAGCGTGTTGTACTTTATTGCTCTTCTTGTTGATGTTTTTTCTGTATAGTCTTTATGGTGGTTTTTTTGTAGCTTCTCTTGGTGCAACTTTTGCTGTATACCTCAGGGAAATGTCTGGCTCTAACTTCTCTGTAAGCCCCTCTGGGTAGTGAAATATTCAATGTCCTTCATGTTTGTGCCTTAGGAAAATATGCTCTTGAGGAGTGTGGCTCCTGGATCTTGCTTCTGCAGTTGCTGGAGAGGCACATGTCTAGAGCTGAATGAAATGTCTCTGATTTAGTGTATCTTTAGAGCTCCTTGAGAGGCATATGTACATTAAGTCCTGCAGTAGTTGTTCACACAAATTTTATTCTCAATAAGAGTTCCATGTGAATAAGTTGAACTGGGGAGAAAAGAAAGGATTTTGAGGAACTAAATTGCCCATTCATCAGTCCAGATATGTGACAGAGAAACTCTGCCTATAGAGTGAGGATGCTGCATTATGTAGGCTGCACTGTTAACAGAGGGATACTAATATTAAAGTGCATATGACTTGGCTACAATAAGAAAGTCCTTTTTTCTTTCTTAATTTGCAGAATCATGCAGACATTTGTAACACAGCAGTGGAAGAATAGCAAAGAGAAATCTAATTGTACGCACAATAAGAAGTTATCCGACAAAAAGGTGAAATCCCCTCTGCACATCTTTTCTACATTGCGCAGGTAATAGCAAGAAAAATGAGCTTTTATCATCATAACCAGTTTAAAATCCACAGCATACTTCACAAGGTGAAATGTTGACTTTTCTCGACAGAGAAGTGCTCTATTTATATCTTACCTCATGGGTTTCCAGTCCTTGCCTTGCATGACTTCAAAAGCAAACTAGGTGCTACTGCAGCTTCTGTAGCTATTTGAAGAAAAGTGTGTCAGTGCCCTGCTCTCTGAAACAGCCACGATTCATTTAAAACAGGAAATAATTAATTTTATATTACTTAATTTAATTGTATTTGTATTTTTAGTAGCTTGGTAGCATTTGACTGTTACTTTAGTAACAAGAATATATATACGTAATTTTGTGGCTGGCCAGCTGTTCTTTCCACAGCTGTGTGTACTTTTAAATTTTTTAAAACTAGAGTGGTCATTAATCAAAGATTGTATTTAAGAGCTGCTCAATACCTACTCCTTTCCAATGTTTGAGTTAAATGAGAGTTCATCACTTCCGAAATGCAGGCACAGAATTTCAAAAAATAAAGGTATTAAAAACATAAGAACATAGTTTATGAATAGTTCAACTGAATTCATTATGAGTTATTCTAGTTACTCATACTCTTAAGTGTCTGTAAAATGAGGCTCTGATTTTATGTCTTTCAGGAATATGACTATTTACTCTAGCATGTTTTCCTACTTATGAAAAGGTCACAAATCACCTCTTCTGTTAATTTCTGTTGAGTGGTTTTCTTTTGAACATTTATTCTTCTTTATGAATTTGGCAATTTTAAATTCCATGAATTTAGAAAGAGAGAGAGAGAGGGTACCAATATGGAGATCATTCATATTTGAAGAAAGGAGAAATATCAAAGACAACTAAAGGTTTGTCTTTTCAAAGATAGCTTACCTGTTCCCTACTGTGCAACACATTGTGCAGTGTACACTGAAGCTTGGGGCTTGGTTTTGATCAGAAAGAGGAGACAAAAGCTAGCCAATCTTTCTCATCTTGCAATGGCAGCTGCTGCTGCAGTTCCAAAGATCACTTTTAGCCCAAAAGTGGAGACCTTCCCTCTCTACCTAGAGCTCCATTCTTACCTCCTATCTGCCCAAGGGTGGTCATGAGCAAACCGCAACAGTGAATCAGCAAGCTCTGTATGCATTTTCCATTGTCACCATTTGATAACACTGTGAGGAAACCTGCCAACCTCTCATGAACCCTTGGAGTTTCAGTTCTTTTTTTTCTTTGATTCAAGACAAAAAAAAGATTGGGTTGCTTATAAGCTATAGAAAAATGATTTGGCATACATGATACTAATTCTTACTTTGCAAGAACGGATGAATGTGAACATTACAGAAATGTAACAGTACAATGTTGTTTTGTAAAATCTTTTTGTTCTTTAATTCTGTATTCATAATATGGATCCCTCGCATTCTTATTTCTAGTGTTACAGTGCTAGAATATGTCTGAAGTGTGACAGAAGAGCATCAAGTGGGCTTCCACAAAGCATTCAGATTACTGCGAGATTATAAAATAAAATAAAGTTAATTCCAGCTGATTTACCATCTGCAAGTTTCATTGCTCATTATATCTATCACAGGATCTGCATATAGAATTTGTTATGTTGTGTCCAAAAGGCAAAAATTTTAATGGAATCATGCCATTATTACTAAATAGAAAAGATATATTTTATAAAAAATGTGTCATAGTCTTTTATAGTTTTAATTTCAAAAATAATTTCCTAATGAGTGGTTTGCTTAAAGATGTGGGAACATGTACCAAACATTTAAGGATATAGCTTTAACTTCTACTTAAATTGCTATTAGAGAGTTTATGCATGCATAGGAGTAAGAAATCTATTTGGTATTGGGAAATTTGTTCTGCATACATTTACTCTTTCTTGGGCGGGAGGTGGGGCTCTATTTATGACTAGTTAAATTCATAAAGACAGGTAGCACTTAAAAATCAGTGTGTATGCCTAAACTTACTTGATTTGCACAGTTTTGATTATCCTCCAACTATGTCTTCCCCTTCTTTGTTCTTAAGGTCGCCAAGTTATCCTCCACCTGGCTGTGGTAAAAATAAATCAAAACTGAAGTCAGAACAAGATGGCATCTCCAAAACCCACAAGCTGTTGAGAAGGACTTGCTCCAGCACAGTTAAGGCAGAGGATGTGTGTGCCACAAAATCTCACAGAACCTTTGGCCGTTCATTGTCTAGTGACCCCAGGGCCGAACAGACAATGGCTATTAAATCGCACAAACTCTTGAACCGTTCTTGCTCTGCAGCTGTCAAGCAGGATGAGTGCATCACTTTAAAGCCCCATAAGTTATTAAGTAGGTCATGTTCTGGGGATCCTCGATGTGAGCACAACAGCACCTTGAAGCCCCACAGACTTTTAAGCAGGTCTTACTCCAGTAATCTTAGAATGGAAGAACTGGATGGATTGAAGAATCACAAATTACTCAGCAAGACCTACTCCAATGCCCCTAAATCATCCAAAATGGAGCCTTTCAAGGAGTCCAACATAGCAGAGGGCAGGCGGCTCTCTCTTACCTCAGGGCTTATTGGTATCTTAACACCATCTTCATCATCACCTTCACAAGCTGCTGTGCGTAGTAATTTTTTTAATTCTGCACATTTTCGTCTCATTATTTTCCAAATATCTTGTCATGCCTATTATGCAAAAGTATTAATATTCGGGGGACATTTTAGCAGATACTTAAATGAAGAACAATGAAGTCAGCTTTTTAAGGTGGAATTAAACAACTACACATACACATATTAACATCATAAAAATAGAATCTGCCTGGGTGAAGACAGACACTTCACATCTCATCTTGAATACAGCTCAGTGTACAGATACTGACCACAGGAAATGCTCACTTCCTTGCTTACCTTCTTTTTTGCTGCAGGAGGAAGGCACAGTGTGAGCTCCTGTGCAGCAATATTGTCTTGGTCACACAGGTCTTCTCTAATTTCCCCATTTGCTTCATTGGGAAAGCCATTGAATGGCTCGTTCAGGTGCCAAGCCACCTCTCCTTATGTTCTTTTCATCTGTGATTAACATCATAATGAAATAAACACAGTCATGGTTCAGCTAACCTTTTGCACATTTGTGCTTTACAAAATGTTTAACCTTCAAACACTCTGATGACAACTGGAAGTCAGGGGAAGAATTAGACCCACACTGCCCATCTTTCTTTCCCCAGAAATATGAATAACTGAGAAAACAAAGAGTAACACGTATTCTTAATTTAGGAGATAGAGCTTAAACTTAATTATTCTGCTTCCACCTCTTAAAAGATGGCTTTTATACTTCAGAGAAAGAGCAGGTCTGTGCTTTTTCAGGGTACTGGTCTGTTTTCTGTGTTAAATGTGAGGAGGGGTACTTAGGAGACAATCCCCTCCACTGCCTTAGCCCAGTGGCACCTTGATATTCTCAGCCTGCAGGAGCTGTGATCCCCTCTTGAAATGCCATACATTTATTCAAATATGTGCAAGATGAACAATGAATTGCATCGAGTGTGTTATGTGTCTTGTGATAAATCAGTTTAATAAGCTGTGAGTTATACTCATCAAATCTAAAAGCAGTATTGTGCTAACATTAAATCATTTCTCCACATGTCCTCATGTTGATTCCTGCAGTATGCACAAAAAAAAAATAATTTAAGGTTGGCCAACAGACTTTTTGCCTGTTGTAGTTTAGATACTCATTTTCTTCTGAATCAGCAGAGGCTATCTGGACTAAGCAGACTTTTCTCTCCTTATGTTAGTAGCAAAAGTCCCATTGATTTTGATGATATAATGAAGAGTTAAGTGATTTCATTACTGATGTTATTGGCTGATCTGGAAAAAATACAAACCTTTCTTGACAGTCTATAAAAACTACCAATAATTTTATTACTATAATGCATTTACTTTGAGAGAAAATCATCGTATACGTAGTCGGGTATCATTTTCCTGTTGTCAGCAAAAGGGCATGAAGGGTCCTTTTCACATCTTAAGTACAGGCAACAGATATATAAGTAATGTGGTCACCTGACTCCAAGTTAGTGATGAATTAGGACCTAACTATTCTCCAGTTCTCACCTAAGATATTTGCATGTTGTATGCAGATACAATTGATGAGGTTATTTCCCCAGAGAAGATAGTGAAAAGTTTGCCAAATCAGCAGTTAGAGAATTAAAACAAATAAGCCTATTTAAAAACAGCAACAACAAAACAAAACAAAACAAAAAAAAACACCACCAAGAAAGGCCAATCTGACTTTGACTCAAAACGAGGGCTGATTAGAATAGATGTCAACCTAAAGGGAGTTTACCTTACTGACTCATACAGAAAAAGTACCTTACACTGTTGTACACTGATAGAAAGAGGCAGAAGGAACCTGAGTGAGATCTGAGCACCTGTTAGCATGGTTTGCACATAGGTGAGATCCTAGTAAACGTAAAAGAAAGAGATTTTTTGCACTTCTGCGAATTACATTAGTCATTCAAGCCTAGGTATATAGTCCATATTTAGACGGACAATACACAGTAAAAATTTAAAGAAAGTTACCAAATGTCAGTTTATTAGAAGGGAGTGAAGGTGTGGGTGTTTCCATATGGAATTAAAGTTTTGGGGATGCTGAGATAGAAAACCTCATCAGATTTATGAAATGCTAAAAATTCACACATTCAGTGAACAAGGAAAAGGATTGCTTATTTGTAATGGCTTGTGCAAATTAGACATCTTTTTAGATGCGAATATCATTTAATTAACATATTTGCATACAAAAAGTACAAATATTTTACCGTTTCCTTATCATTAATTTACCAACACTGAAGTTGCCTAAACTTTTTTCCTTGCAGCAAAACTATGGTGCAAAATGCGTTCCGGTACGAGACCGTGGATTTCTTGTGCAGGTAGGATGTCATGTCTTGCCCACTTTTGAAAGACCCTAGAGCATGAGCTGACCGTTAATTTTTTTAAGCAGATGCTGTTATTCTCATTTTCATTCTTCTTAGACTATTGAATTTGCTGAGCAGCGGATACCAGTATTGAATGAATACTGTGTAGTTTGCGATGAACCCCATGTGTTCCAGAATGGCCCTATGCTGAGGGTAAGTTGCACACTTGCTGGGTTAAACAATGCATTTTCTAAAGCCTTAAGTAGCAGTGGACCATACAAAGCTGTTAAAAACTACTGAATTATTTAAGATCTGTTTCATCCTAATATTCATTCAAGATGCAGAAATGTAATGCATATTAACTAGATTTTACTGAAATTTTGAAGAAACACATTGCAAGGGAGATGGAAAGCAGGGTTGTGTGTAAGTATAGAAATGTAAAAGAGGGATATATTTCACTGAATACTGTTATGCTATTTGGTCGTAACCAGATAAAGTGTAGGAAGCTGGAGTGTTTTCACGGTCTAAAAGCTCAGGGTCACCTCAGTCCTTGAGCCATCAAAGTATTCAGATACTCTGGTACTTATGCTATGAAGTCTTAAAGTGCTTCTGGCCCTCTTTTGCCCATTCACTGTAATGTGATAAAAAAAGCCATCAGGAGATGTTCTGTGAAGTGTCTGATGTAGCAGTGTCCTAGCTAGGGAAATGCGGTGGATCAGCATGCCTAAGCTCTGTCCAGTTACACAGCTCTTCCTTCCCTTCAGTTCTGTCTGACTGGGAACCAAGAATTTTACATGCTAAATGATGCACTCTCTCATGCCACTGTGGAATGCACAAATTAGAAAAGAATAAGATTAGTCCTGAAAGATACAATTTGCTTGGAGCGACTAGGTTAGTGCAACTTTGTAAAGGAGCGCATAGGAGAATAATCATGGAATCATAGAATGGCTCAGGTTGGAAGGGAACTCAAGGATCATCAAGTTCCAACCCCCTGCCACAGGCAGGGTTACCAGCCGCTAGATCACGTACTAGATCAAATTGCCCAGGGCCCCATCCAGCCTGGCCTTAAGCACATCCAAGGATGGGGCATCCACAGCTTCTCTGGTCAGCCTGTTCCATCACCTTATCATCCTCTCAGTGAAAAAAATTCCCTGACATCTAATCTAAATCTCCCCTCATTTAGTTTAAAACCATTTCCCCTTGTTCTATCACTATCTACCTGTGTAAAAAATTGATTTCCCTCATGTTTATAAACTCCCTTTAAATATTGGAAGGCAGCAATGAGATCTCCCTGCAGCCTTCTGTTTTCCAGGCTGAACAAGCCTGGCTCCTTCAGCCTGTCCTCATAGGAGAGGTGCTCCAGCCCTCTGATCATTTCTGTGGCTCTCCACTGGACCCTCTCCAAAAGCTTCACATCTTTCCTGTGTTGGGGGGCCCCAGACCTGGATGCAGTACTCCAGGTGGGGCCTCATGAGGGCGTGGGAGACAATCACCTCCATCTTACTTTCAGGAGGGACCTTGCAGTTTAGAATTCTTCTCATTTCACTTTTACTGAGTTCCATGAAAACTTCTAATCTAAAAAGACATTAAGTCCGTGGAGAACAGTATTTAATAGCAGTGTGTAAATGATCTAATGTCTCATCTACCAGTTTCTTCACAGTATGATCAGCAACTACACAAGAGTTGAAGCAGGCATCATCTATGATAGTCCTCTGGAACTAAATTCAGTAATAGTAGAAAACATAATGTTAGAGTCATCCCCTGTGACAGTGCTGCCTCAGTCAGGCATTCTGACAGCAGGCAGAGTATGCAAATAGGCTGCTGTTAGGTTTTGCAAAAGCATCTACAGTTTTGATCAATACCAATTCAGGACATGTAAACCCTTGTATTTGTAGAAATGCAATGAGGTGCCTACTTGCCTCCTCAAGCTCAAATCTGCTTTTTAAAAACATGGTTTTCTGTCAGATCTTTTCAGATATTTGAAGGCTATGGAAAAGGAACCAGTTCCATGTCTTTTATCTTCAAATATGCTATAATGCCTGCTACCTGTGACAGGATAAGACTGAGTGAATTAAATACAAAGTTTGGATACTCTAATTATTTAAATGACTAGGTTTTAGATATCATCCATAAAACAAAGTAAACAGTAGGATTTCTTCCTGTTCACACAATGAACTATTAAAACAAAACAAATTGGAAAGTCATCTGCTCTAAGTTAAAAATCTTGCTTTCCCACCTTAGAGATCAAAATCTCTCAGAATGACTTTTCGACATTTTCTTGGCGTAAAGAGGGGACATTTTTACCATCCTTTTGAGAGTTTGTCAGTGCTTCAAAATAGAGAAGAGTGAAAACGTGTTTGCGTTAAGCACATATTCCTCAGTGCCTTTGCAAATAGAATAACCTAGCAAGCTTTGCAAAAATGAAAGGATGTCCTTATATAACCCAGAGAGATGAAGATAGCAGAAGGAAATCTAGCATGCTCTGTGCATGCTTGAATGACTGCAGAAGCAAAATAGAGCCTCTATTAATGAGTCTATAGTTCTGTAGAAGGTGAGAAAGGATACTGGTTGGAATATAGCTTGAGTTTGCCAAAGGATTCTAAGGAAATTTCTGCCTCATTCTTCTGAAAGCTCTGGTAGAGCCAGCTTATAGTAGTCAATTGTAGGGTTTATGTACATACTTCAGCTGCACATACATATGTGTGTCTATGCACATGTGTCTGTGTATATATTTGATGTATGAAGAAAGTGTATGTAAAAGGAATGAGGAATGACCCAACTGAAAGAATACATTGCATTTAGTGGTGCTGCAACGGCAGATCTCAGAAATACAGTACTTCATTATTCTGAATGCCTATGGGCTGTCATTTAAGGTGAACCTGCATGGGATCTAGCTTTATGTCATTTCATGTATCCCATTTGTAGTATCCCATTTGTAGTATCCCTAGCTTTCATTAGGGGCTTTGGAGGGCTTGTGGATTTGGGGCCATGGTAACTTCTTCAGCTGTCATAAAGATCTGAACCTTGCTAATGTCTCCTTTTATTTTTAGATTTTGTGTCATGGTCCCATTTTCTACAGATAACTGTGTCTCAATTTCATTACACTGACAAGTTTTATCTAAAATTGGTTGTATTGCAAAAGATGTCACTGACTACATAGCTCTGGATGGTTCCCCATTCTCGTCCTCTAAGGAATAGCTCATGTACATAAATGCACATGGGGGGTTATATCTGAGTGTGTATGTATGTGATGAGTTTTCCTTCATCCATTTGGACCTTTTTTTAATGACAAGACATATGAATTTAAGAAAGCTTAGCAAAGTTATGGCTTGAGAAATTCATTTTAAACATGTTTAGTCTTGATTTTCTGACATTTATGCAGTTGCAAAGAAGCCAAACTCATTGATGCGACTAACTAATTTGATTCTGCATTACTCCTTGGTGTCAGCCTGATACCTTTCCTGAACTGTAGCATTGTTTAATTAATTGCCTTGAAATGCAGCTTAAAATTTTAACAATGCCATCACACAACAATTACATTCTCTTAATTCTTTAATACTTAACTCCCATACCTTGGTGCATTCTTTTGTGCTGGTTTTTAATGACTTGCACAATTTCAGTGTCATCCTCAGGCCTGGTGAAGATTCCAAGTGAAGTTGTGAGATGAGATTTTCCTTTCTGGAGATTGGTTTTACAACCTGTACTTTTACCTTGTTATCCACTATCTTTCAATCAGTCTCTCTCGGTGCAAGCTTTCTTCTGAGGACTGTGACTTCTTTTCCTAGATAACATCTTGGGGAAGGTGATCTTTTTTAATATCTGTTTCAATTTACTTCTGCTTTCTTAAAATCTTGACATCTTTCCAATAAGATAAGAGTAACTTGATGACAATGTATTGGTTTTTTTAATAGTTTAATTTAGACACTATACCCACATGACAGAAGTACCTTTATATGGAAGAAATCTGTTGTAAAACAGTTGGATAGCAAAATTGCATACTTTCAAGTTCGTACTCATAAAATAGACACTTGTTTTGCTCCAGTGCTCACAGTAACCATGCAAATACTTCCTGCTGGTTCAGGGATCCTGTCATAACACAGGAATTTTTGGCTGTTGTTAGGCTGTCTTACTGTCTTATTGAGGATGAATAAAGTGGCTCTCTTACTCAAGAGAATAAACAGAAAATTGTAATATTTCACTTTGGAACTTCTGTGTGAAACAAATTATGGACCTTGCACAACAAACAGTCATCTACCTCTGGACTCCAGAAGTTCCCTAATGTCCAGAAAAACTACCAGGTATAGTCCCTACATGTACTCCACAACTGTATGCATAGGTAGAAACAGAGCATATAGATGAAGTAACTTCAAAACAGAAACCTAATTCTTTCACAGGGTACTATGTTTGGATTAAGAGGAAGGGGAAGGGCAAAGGTTCTCTGGAATGGTCAAAGAGTACTATAGCACATTACGATGTCATGGTGTGTTTTTATAAAAATCCATGGTTCGTGGGTAAATTCCATCCTTTTTTTTTTTTCAAAAAAAGTCAGTGAAGTTAGCAATGCCTCCATGTAGGTATTCACACCTTTTCCATATGAGATCAGGGTCAACATGCATTCTCCTTTTAGCTTCTTTCTTTAGTATTTATTTCAGGAGCACTATAAGATCTAATGATTATTTACTGTGCACCCAAAGATATGAGTGCTAAAATGGATGCACAGAAATACATGCATATACAGAATGCCACTTAAAAATGGAGATACCCTAAAATCACTTCCAGGTATGTCTTTCTGCAAAGCACAGTGAAAATTCAATGAATATATGGATCCTAAGTAGAAAAAGTATTATTTGACCTTTTGCATACCACAGGCTGTGGTATTTCATGCAGTTATCTCTGATAATAACCTGAGTCCTGCATATTTCACTCTGTAAAAGGATAGAGAAACAGCCTTGAAGGAATTAGAGAGGTTTGGAACTGCAGCCATTATATCCATCTCTCTCTTTTTTTTTTTGCCTGAAAAGAATCACAGAGAAACAGGCTGTTTCCTCCTCAAAGGTGACCTGTGTTGCACAGCTCTCAGGCGCGATCAGTCTCTTCTGAAGTAGCTCGTTGCTTAGCTCTGAAAAACAGTGGGAAGCACGAGGTCAGACATGGGTTTTGTGCTAAGGAGAGATGGAGAAGCTAGACACAGTAAACATCCTGAAAACAGCAAGTCTACTCACTTGAATCATTCAACAGTTCCTCATGACTCTGTTTCTGAATTTATTTTCAAAACAGTTGTTTAGTTCAGTAAGATGAGAACAATTATTTGTTTCTAATTAATTGCCAGATTTTCCTCTTCAGATGTGAACTGTTTCAAAAACATATTTTGAATTGTTTTTGTTTTTTGTTTTTAATGACATATTCAAACAGTTGCTATCTCACTCACATAGATTGTTAAAGTAGTTAAATTATCCTGATTTTTGGCTGGCTGAATAGCCTGGCAATGCTAGAAACTGACAGGAAAGATGCTCCTGAGACAAGTAAACCTTTTGTCTGTTCCTTTCTGCAGTGTTTGGGCTTGAGAGAGAAGGCCCTTCCTGGGTAAAGCATAAAGATACAAGTATATACACAGAACCACAGATTGGTTGAGGTTGGCAGCACCTCTCCATCAATCCAGCCCCTGCTCAAGCAGGGATACCCAGCACCTGCTCAGACAGGATGCCCAGAATGACGTCTAGGCCACTTTTGGTGGTCTGTAAAGAGGAGACTCAATCTCTCTGGGCAACCTGTGCCAGTGTTTGATAAAGCTTTAGATAATGCTATTTTCATCTTCAGATGAAACTTAAGATAAAGGTTAGGTAGAGCTACTCCAGTACGAATGAATAAAAGGGACTATCTGTCCTCCAAAAGTCCTTTAAAACCATATGATTTTGTTCATCTGAGCAAAACAAAAGAAATGTATTTTGCAAAGCAGATGTCGTAAGATAATAAAGAAACATGAGCCTGATTTGGTTTTATATTAAAAGGCTATTAACTTTTTGTTAATGCAGTGTGAAATTCTTCATGTTACTCCAGAGCTGTTAATAATATTCTAGGGAAGAAACAAGTATTTTAATAATACAACAGTTTTCGCTGATATCTTGTTTTAGAAATTCAGCATATGGTAACTACTTTTATTACAAACATTTAACTACAATGAGATCTTGAGTTATTAACAAAAATGATTATTGCTCTTAAGGATCTGTTTAAAATAAGTATAATAAAAATACATTATCTTATCCAACTTATACATAGTATACCTTAGGATGCATAGGTATTGTCTATCATATTCTGTATGCCTTCCAGATCCTTGTTTACCACTGGGATACAAAAGCTATTGGTAAATTGCTGCCAATTAAACATGACAAAAATACTGAAAACTGTTCAATAATACGATTTAAAAACAAAAAAAACAACCTCTGGATATCGGTAATTTCTCTGAGTCAAGAAGTCTCTTTACAGCGCCATCTTGTGTTGAAATCTCTAAGACTTCTTTAGAACGTAGCAGGAAATAGTAAAAAAAAAAAAAAAAAAAAAGCAGAACTAAATACTGAAGCTAATTTGTTTGAAATTTATACTCTGGTGCAGACATCTCTGCTGTTTAAACATCCTTCTGTAAAGTATGAATGATAAAGTACTGTAAAACAATATTTTAAATACCAGTTGTTTGTATTTACCTGTAAAAAATAAGTGCAATATTTATATTTAAATTACATTTTTTATTTATTTGAATATTAACAAACTTTTAGAATGTTTAGAATGAACATTTTTAGAATGTTTTTCATCCCAAAGAGTTCAGTTATGATTTATTCATGATGGGTGTAATCTTGGCCTTGGTGAGTTCCCACTGACTGGAATAGGTCTTGGATTACTTTGTCCTTTAAATGTTTGTTTCTTAGCCATGAGTGAAACACAATGGCATTGAAGTAACAGAATTAGTATGCCAGTTAGGGGTGGGAGGCTTCTGGAGCCGAGGAAACATTACTGAACTGTGGGGAAAAGTGTAAGTGTACCAACATATTTATCTAGACTGGATTTTAACCAAGCTGTTGGAGATGTTTTCTTTCTTGTGGAATAATGTTGTGATCCTTCTTTTCCTTAATCCATAATATAACCTGTTGTTATCTCTTTTTATGAAAAAGCTGCTCCAGTTACAAACATTACTTCAGCAGAATGTACTTCAATCACTTCATTGTTTACTGAGAGTAAGATGTATGACTCATCCTGTAGCCAAGAACTTAACCGCAGCTCACCTTGCCCAGCTAGCACTTTATATTGTTTTCCCATTTGCCTCTATTTAGGTATCTGGGATGGCTGGGGAAAATAAACAAACAAAATGTGGTGAGGCATCCAGAGATAAAAGGAAAGTCAAAGAGAAAATCTGGATCAACCAACCAAAACAAACCCAAACAGAACAAGTGGTATTTCCTTCTCAGCCTCAGTCTATTCTCTCATCTTTCAACAGGCTGTATCTGCTTACCACTGTGGTATCTCCAGTGTCTTTCAGCAATATATTCTATGTATCACATGCAAACTGTTAAGGTATTCAGTGAGCTTACTTTACATATTTATAGCCAGATAGGTTATTCAGTAAATCATTCCTGCTGTCTGGCAGCGTGTATATATATAGAACTTGGGTTAGTGTTCTGACTTCATTTGAAAATGCAGGGCAAAAGTGTACTTTTTGGTTATTGTCAGGTTTTAAAGCATTGCCTAGACCAGTGCGAGTTTAGGCCACCGAATACAATTATATGGTTAAGTATTTAATTTTGAATGTTTATTTTAAAATATATATTTTAGTGTAAATCAAAAGGAAGTATAAACCATGGTATAGTAGGCAGATGAGCATTTCACTTGCCTTGCAAAATAATCTTGATCATTATTAATTAAAATTGCTTAAACTCTGAATCTTGATGAAACTTACTGTAGAGTAAATGGTAATTCTGGATGGCTTCTTAACGGTTTAACTAAGTACAAAACTCACACAGCTTAGACTCTTTGCCTTGTAATTCTGTGAAAGTGAGTTCTAAGAGATGGATTACCTGAAACCTTTTGGCTTATCATTTTTCAGATGTGGTAATGGTATCCTTGTGGGCCTGAATATAATTGATCTGTAGGTACTGTGGAATCACTCAGGTGTTAAAGCATTAGCAATCACTCTTACTTTGCTCTTCTTTACAAATACCACTAAATCTAAAAATCCTTAACTCACGCAAACTGAGAAATAAACCTGAAAATCTTGAGAGCTCCTTTGCAAAAGAAACCTTTACTTACCAGTCTTCCTTCCTCACTTCCTATTTTCTTCTGCCCTTCTCTCCCCTCCCCAGCCCCTCTACACATTTTGAATATTGTTGCTGCTCTGTTATATCCTCATCCTTCTTGTGAGAGTAATGAAGAGAAAGAGAAGTTCCTCCTGCAGAAAAAAAAGCTAACCATTACTGTGGTTGAATCTAGGAAACAGAGCATGGATTTAAAGATACATTTCATTTCCACTGCTTTTTCTTTTCATTAGGAGAAGTGGGATGTTCGCTAATGATTTCACCTTTACCATTTGTTGCATTTACTGGTGTTGAGGCTCTGAGCTTTTCCTGAGCTTCTCTTTTTAGATCAAGAGTTTTTAGGTGTGCCAGTCAGACTGCAGCCTCATTAGTGTCTGCGTGACTTCCTTCAGGATGCAGAAGGTTGCACATTGCTCTTCTGAGCACAGCTGCGGCACGCATTAGAAAATAGTGAGATAGATCAATATCCAGAAGGAAGGTTTCACCTTTTTTTGAATTGAAGAATGTCAGGAAAACATTTTAAGTAATGTATGAGTCCAGGAATCAGAATATGTCACAGCAGATGGATAGTTTGCCTGTCTGCCATTCACAGTCATGGCTGTCAGGAGTGATTCTTGTGTTGTCTCATGAAGAAACTCCGTCTGAGCCTTTTTTCTTCCTAGCAGCTGTGGATGAGTACCACTGAGCATGCAGAGATTGGATGTGGCTGAAGAAAACCATGAAAACCTTGCGCTCCTTAAAAAAAACTTTCTGCTTCTGTCAGTGCCTTCTGCTTCTGAGCGTTTGCAGACTCAGGTTAACTGCACAGCTCTTATTTTCTATTGTCTATTATTCCCATTGGAATAATTATCCTACTAAATAATCTTCCAGCACCCATAATCTTCACTTAGATAACAGTTTTGTGTAAGCCAGTGGCCTTATTTTAATTTTCTCCTTTCAAATTAAATACAAAATATGTGTGAAAGCTGTTCAAAGGGAGGTAAAACTGCACTCTAGGTGTTGGGCAACAAAGTTGCCAAGACAGTCAGCTCTGGGGGTCTTCAAAGGGATGGTTGTATCTGGTAAAATTCTGTATATCCTTGAGACTGCACAGTCAAGCAAGTTTCAAGTCCGGAAATGTATATTTAAGTGTATAAACTATATTTAGGCATGTATTTTCCCATTTGAAACTAGTAGTATAATATAGGCTGAGTATTATGTACCTTTATGGATATGGGTCCACATCAACAAGAACTTGTCTGTATTTTCGTGTGTAAACATGAATGTTCTTAAAAACTTCATCCTACTTAATTGCTGTTTCTATTTACATGGCCTTAAACCAAAGTGAGAGTATCCAAAAATGACAACAGTGTCACATTTATGAATGTATTATTGTTGTTTTTATTGCTTGTGTACTGTGGCTAGAAGCATTTCTCATATTTGTGTTACAAAGTCAGAACAAGACTTTATGCCTCATGGGCTCACATAGAATCATAGAATTATCTAGGTTGGAAAAGACCTAGAAGATCATCCAATCCAACCATCCACCTACCACCAATAACCCCACTAAACCATGTCTCTCAACACTATATCTAAACGTTTCTTGAACACCTCCAGGGACCATGACTTAACCACCTCCCTGGGCAGCCCATTCCAGTGCCTGACCACTCTTTCAGAAAAGTAGTGTTTCCTAATGTCCAGCCTAAATCTCCCCTGGTGCAACTTGAGGCCATTCCCCCTCGTCCTGTCACTAGTTACAAGAGAGAAGAGGCTGACCCCCAGCTCACTACAACCTCCCTTCAGGTAGTTATAGAGAATGATAAGGTCCCCCCCTGAGCCTCCTCTTCTCCAGACTGAACAATCCCAGCTTCCTCAGCTGCTCCTCATAAGGCCTGTGCTCCACACTCCTCACCAGCTTCGTCGCCCTCCTCTGAACACGACCCAGGGCCTCAATGTCTTTCTTGCAGTGAGGGGCCCAAAACTGGACACAGTACTCGAGGTGGGGCCTCACCAGTGCTGAGTACAGAGGGACAATGACTTCCCTACTCCTACTGGCAAGACTATTTCTGATACAAGCCAGGATGCCATTGGCCTTCTTGGACACCTGGGCACACTGCTGGCTCATGCTCAGCTGAGCATCGACTAATACCCCCAGGTCCGTTTCATCCACACAACCTTCCAGCCACTCTGCCCCAAGCCTGTAGCGCTGCCTGGGGTTGTTGTGGCCAAAGTGCAGGACCCGACACTTGGTCTTGTTGAACCTCATCCCACTGGCTTCAGCCCAGAGATCCAGCCTGTCCAGATCTCTCTGTAGGGCCTCTCTACCCCCAGGCAGATCGACACTTCCTGCCAGCTTGGTGTCATCTGCAAACTTACTGAGGGTGCTCTCAATACCCTCATCCAGGTCATCAGTAAAGCTATTGAAGAGGACAGGCCCCGGCACCGACCCCTGGGGAACACCACTCGTGAGTGGTCGCCAGCTGGATTTAACTCCATTCACCACCACTTTCTGGGCCTGGCCCTCCAGCCAGCTCCTTACCCAGCAAAGAGTGTACCTGTCCAAGCCACGGGCTGCCGGTTTCTCCAGGAGAATACTGTGGGAGACAAAGGCTTTGCTGAAGACTAGGTAGACCACATCAACAGCCTTTCCCTCATCCACCAGACAGGTCACTCAATCATAGAAGGAGATCAGGTTGGTCAAGCAGGACCTGCCCTTCACAAACCCATGCTGGCTGGGCCTGATCCCCTGGTTGTCCTGCAAATGCCGCGTGATCTCCCTCAGGACAATCTGCTCCGTAACCTTCCCTGGCACCGAGGTCAGGCTGACAGGCCTGTAGTTCCCCGGATCCTCCTTATGACCCTTCTTGTAGATGGGAGTCACACTGGCAAGTCTCAGTCTTCTGGGACCTCTCCAGTTGACCAGGAACGCCGATAGATGATGGAAAGCGGCTTGGCTATCTCCTCCGCAAGCTCCCTCAATACTCTCAGGTGGATCTCATCTGGCCCCATGGACTTGTGGCAGTCCAGGTGGAGTAGTAGGTCTCTGACTGTTTCCTCCTGAATCATGGGGGGGTTTGTTTCGCTCCCCATCTGAAACTTCCAGGTCAGAGAGTAGAGTGCTCTGAGGACAACTGGTCTGGCTTTTAAAGACAGATGTAAAAAAGGCATTGAGAACCTCAGCCTTTTCATTGTCCTCAGTGGCCACATTCCCAGCTGTGTCCAGTAAAGAAGGGAGATTCAATTTGGTCCTCCTCTTACTGTTAATATATTTGTAAAAGAGTTTCTTGTTCCCTTTAATCCCAGCAGCCAAGCTTAATTTGAGCTGGGCCTTTGCTTTTCTAATTTTCTCCCTGCACATCCTGACAACCTCTTTGTACTCTCTCCGAGTTGCCTGTCCCTTCTTCCACAGGAGGTAGATTCTCTTTTTCTCCTGGAGCCTCAGGAAAAGCTCCCTGTTCATCCATGCTGGGCTCCTTCCCTGCTGGCTCCTCTTGCGGCTCACAGGGACAGCCTGTTCCTGCGCCTTCAGGACTTCCTTCTTGAGGAGCAACCAGGCTTCCTGGACCCATTTACCCTCCAGGACCGAATCCCAAGGGACCCTCCCTACCACCCTCCTGAACAATTCAAAGTCTGCCCTCCGAAAGTCCAAGATAGCCGTTTTGCTGTCTCCTCTCATGGTTCCACCAAGAATTGAGAACTCCACCATTTCATGGTCGCTCTGACAAGACAGTCCCCAACTTCCACATCTCCCACCAGACCTTCCCTGTTTGTAAACAGCAGGTCTAGCAGGGCACCTCCCCTGGTAGGTTCTCTTACCAGCTGCAGAAGGAAGTTATCTTCCATACACTCTAGAAACCTCCTAGACTGCTTCTTCTGAGCCGTGTTGTATTCCCAGCATATATCAGGGAAGTTGAAGTCCGCCATGAGGACAAGGGCAGGCGATCGCGCAACTTCAGCCAGCTGTTCACAGAATGCCTCATCTGTCTCTTCATCCTGGTTAGGCGGTCTATAACAGACCCCACCAGGATGTCTGCCTTGTCAACATCTTATCATGAGAAAAGAGACAAGTGGATGCCAGGCACTAGCAGTAGGTGAAATACTAGAAGCAGCATAAGAGCTGCTCTGAATCCCTGTTTTACCATAAAGCTTTTTATTTTCTTTAAGCTTTGTCTTCTAGAATTGATTTATTATCTTCATTTTCATATTTTTTTTTTTTTACTGAGTGTAGCATGCACAATTATGGACAAAATCAAAATGAGGAAATGTGACATATCATCACATAATAAAAGCTGTTGGAAAGTCTGCTTCTTAATTTTAAGCAAATCTTTTCATTTTGGAGGGAAAGGAAAGAGATTCAATTTGGAGGGAAATGGAAGAGTTTAAATGTTTGAACCTAATTAATGGCTGAAGGAAGGTACTTTGAAATGGCCATACCAACATCTCTTGGAACACTCTAGTAACACATCTGTGAAAATTAAGTTAAAAGCTTCTGATTTCATTAGAATGGGACAACTATAAGAAACGAGGCCCAAAAGTGCTCTGAAAATGGCTGCAGTTCAGGTAAAAAGGCATCCAGAATGGATGGCAGGCGATTGAAGTGTCTGTGTAGCTCAAGGACTGTGGTTATTTTCCCCCTTTGACTGGCAAAGCCCTGACATTTTCATGTAACGCAAAACTGCATATTTGCTCCAGCAGTTTAGTTGAAGACAGTATGTAGAATGCAGAGGTTGTATAGAGTTCAATTTTTCTATGTGGTTCTTCTTTTTTTTTTTTTACTCAACCAGTGCTCCTTCAAACAGGGATTTCATCATTTCTGAAAATAGACATACTTAACCACGGAAATGCTAGAAAGATGTAGTGAGTAGTGAGTCAAGAAAGACAAATTTAGACTGGAGATATCTTACTTTTCTAATAGCAAGTTCAGAAAATTTGTGAGAATAATCTGGAAATGCTGATATTATTTACTAGAATTCTGTGCAACAAAACCATGTGGCTTCCAGAAGGGTTTGTTTCTCAAATAGAAATGAGTTTGATGAAACCCTTTTTCATAACTGGGAAAAGTTGGTCTTTGTTAGTGTTTTGAAAGGGCTTGACAAAGTTAGTGAAGGAGTTCCTCCGGCTTTAATTATCATGTTTTTTGTATGTTGTATCACACTACACCCTGAGGTTCAAGGGAGTTGTTTGGATGAAGTGACTGACTAGAAAGAGTTTATGTTCAATTTTGAGGTATTTTCTGCAATTGTGTTGTCTAAATATTGAAATACATGCCACTAGATTTTGGCAAACTTGGAAATGTGGTGATTCTTCACTCTTTGTGTTTCTTAAAATCTTATTTTATCAGCATTGTCTTCTGAAGTTTTATTCTAAAAATATTCAGTAGGCAGAAAGGTTTATCAAATACATAAAGTCAAAAGAATTATATACTCTATCAGTGATTTCAGTTCTTCTTGAGAAATCAAGTTTTAGTGTCTTTGGTACATACAGTTCTCCAGCCTTGAGTTCTTAGCTCCAGTGTCCACCTGAGAGAAAATGGAATTTCAAATGTCAAACAGTGATCATTTTCCTTCCATTAATCATCTTTATATCTCAAGGTAACATACTTTGTTGAGATTTCAAATGAAGTGGTAACAATAAGTTAATGCCTTTTTTTCATGCCAGGCATGGCTGAATTGATTATCAAGCCTGTGCTCAATGTGTTACTATTGATTATGAAAGTCACAATAACAGTGCCACCATACTTCCCCAACTGAGTAAGTGATTGAACCACCTTCTGAATGTGAAAACCTTAGAATAATGACAATAATAAATACTTCTTGTCTAGTGTGCAGTGGCACAGTGAATTGGATCATGTTAGGCTTCATCTACTGCCTAATGCAATGTAACAGCAGATAAAATAAATCAAATGGATGACACTCTATTAGACCTGAAAGATGATAGCTCTTGTAAAGCAATTGATGTGGGAATATGTCAATGCAGTACATTTCAGATGTTTATTGAAGTTTAGAATCTTTGAAAATGAACAAATGCATATTTTAAAGGCTATGAAACAAGTGACTACAAATACAGCAGTATGCTTATTACTGACAAAGCTTTTTCCTAAGACAGAAATCAGCTATGTTTTATGTTTATTTCTGTGCTTGATACTTTTTTTCCCCTGCAAGTGCATCTTAGAGGCATTGACTTGAACTTCAAAGCATACTGTTGTGAATCACTTCAGTTATTTTCATGGTAGCTAGACCCAGATTTTAGTTACAAAAGTCCAGTAGTGCCTTCTAGAGCTCATTTGTAAGTTCCAGTGAGTTAGGATTTAATAACATGATTTCAAGCAAATAGCATACAAAAATATTGCTTGCTTGTCTTCAGAATTGTAATGAAAAGTTGTGTTCATTGAGGTCAATTTTAAGGAAGGATTTAATTGATTTTTATTGCATATATCTGTTCATTTTGAATGCTTATTGCAGTCATTCTGTATGATTAATTACTTAATGAGACTTTAAAAAATTGATCTGCTAATTATTTTTCAATGAATAAGTGTGGAGTTTCTATAAGGGTTGTTAACAGTTAGGAAGACATACCCATTCTCTTTACCTAAAGCTGTGTTTTTTTTATTTCTATTTTGGATGCCTCAAGACAGAAAGCTCAACTCTCACTCAATTTGCAGAATTTTAAATATGTTTTTTATTTAATCATTGTGATGGAATTGTGAATCAAATTTTTCTTTTTGAAAGATAAGTAAAAGAATGATTTAACAGCAGCAATTTTTTTTTAAATATATATACATATTCACACACCTTTATTTGTAAAAATAACACTATCCTTCCCTGGATACAGTGTTTATTCAATGAAAATATAATGCATTTTCTTAAAGTTAACAAATAAATTGTTAAACTGGGTTAAAATTAAATGTAGTCTGTTAAAGATTTTGTCTTCTGGATCCGATTTTTGAGTGTTTTGAGCAGAATAACAAGCTGTGTTTATAAAGTGGGTATGCCACCATTCATTTCCAGATTAGTTCTCTGCAGATTTTAATTATGTACAACATTTTGAGTCTGATAGAATATTGTGAAGGACATTTGAATACCATCACTGTAGTTTTGATATTGTAATATATTTGGATTTCCTTCAAGTATAGTCTTTTGGAGTAAGGAGTTTTAGAGTTCTTAACACTTACTCTGCTGATTATTAAAATGCTTCTCAAATGCGTTATCCTGAATAATTGATATGTACTTACAATTTGAAACTAATGTTGCAGTTAATATCTGGAGAACAGAGTTAACATTAAATATGTTTGTTCTCTGATGTAGGTATTGCATGATAAAACCAGTAACCCCAAACTAGAACAAAAGTATAATTAACTTTTTTTTTCTGTGCAGCCCACCGTTTGTGAACGGGAGCTCTGTGTATTTGCTTTCCAAACATTAGGAGTAATGAATGAAGCTGCTGATGAAATTGCAACTGGAGCTCAGGTAGAATTATCTAATCCTTGTTACATGTCGTATACATAGTGTTCTCTGTCTCTTTTAAAATTTATTTTGACCTGTGCTCTTTGGTAAGTATTATTTGTTTGTGCAGTCTTATAGCTGTAAATACACTGTTCAGTGCATGACATTTTCAAATTTTACTAATGAGGTGCTTCCATTGTTTTTTTTCCATGTAATTAGAGTAGCCCTGTTTTCTTCTTCTGTTGCATTCAATTAGGTCACCTGGGTTGTTAATAAAGGCAGCCGTTGTCATCTGCAGATAATTCCCATTTATTTTCACCTAATGAGCCATTACTACTCACATGCAATTAATAAGCCACTTCCTGTTCATGGTGTTGGGATGTAGCTATCCACTGAGCATCTGTTGTTTTGATCAATTAAATAACAGTGGGAAAGTCCTTACTGATCTTGCTACATGGATTTTTTTTTTCTCTTCTCAAGGAATAGAAATTTAACATAGTCTTGCTTACTGACTCAAAGTTCAATTGTTAATTTATTTATAACCATGTAATTACTTAACTTTCATGATTTTATATGTGCCTTAAAATGAAGTTTTTTAAGCTGTATTTCCAAATCACCTTTTAAATTTAGTTCACAATAGTTACAGGGTTTCAGTAAATTCAAAAGTTAAAATGACCTTTGAAGATCTTATGGAAGAATGCATTCCTTTCTAATTATCTAAATATGTATCACTGACTGTCCCCTTTTGTAGTGAGCAACGTTTTTTGGAGGAGCAAGGATTCTGTTCATCTAGCTTAACTAGCACTAGTGAGCCTAGCCTCTGGAAATAAACTATGTGGCATAGTGCCAGAATACTGCCTTTAAGCGTTTCCTCAAAGGAAGAAATGTGGACCAGTGTACAGTAGCTTCTTCACTTGACAATATAACTGTAGGATCTAAATGTCAGCTCATCATAAAAGCAGAAAGGTGCACTGATGAAATCCCTCCTCTTCACCAGCCTGAAGTCCTCCAAAGACCTCAGTTATGTCATTCTGTGGAGCTGGAATTTTATTTTCTGAATGTACCACACTTACATGGTGTTTAAGTATTAACATCACTTCTCTTCAAATACAGCTGACAAGAGAAGTGGTTCTTGTTAACTCTCATGGTATGTTTTGGGAGATGTTACTGCAGACATATGCAGAGCTAGCACTGGATCTCTAGAGCACCTCTTCTACTTTTCCAAAGCGTGCTGAATTTTTTTCCAGCCATAGCAGTGCTTTAAAGAGGTAGAAGAAGCTTTTGTTGATTGTCTTATTGGTCCGCGGTGACTAAATTTTGCTGAGTCTCACTGTAGTGATAGCATCACATCCAGTGCACTACATCTGATCTGGCTGAGCTCTTTTT
This sequence comes from Numida meleagris, assembly GCF_002078875.1. Taxonomy (NCBI): domain Eukaryota; kingdom Metazoa; phylum Chordata; class Aves; order Galliformes; family Numididae; genus Numida; species Numida meleagris. The sequence goes on from NC_034438.1 coordinate 15,107,435, forward strand.
CCTATTTGCAGAAAGAATTCAGTACTTTTTAGGGTTTGATTCATCTCAGCTGTTTTTGACATTAGTTTAGGATGGTGTGAATCACAGCATAGACTATCAGCATGGTGGTTATTTCCTCCATGGATTATGAAGTGAGCCTAGTCTGACTAATGTATATTTCCAATATATTTCATCAGATGAATCTCCCTCCAGGTCTCCAAACCATTTTATGTAGTGAAAAACCCTAAATACATATTCCCATTATTGGAAATCACATTCTGATTTTTGTGCTGTGCTTCCAACTAGTCTCCTAAGGTAGACATTCCTATTTTGTCACTCCCAATATTCTGATGGTTTCTGGAAAACAAGAGATGATACTTTCTAAAACTGTCAAACCTGAACTCACCTTGCCTTGTTTTAGTCATGCTCTAAATGCCTGAAAGTTAAATGCCTTTGTTGGTTTTTTTTTTGTTAGTTTGGACTTCCTGTAAAGATTCTTGATGGAAAGTGGCAGTAAAAGACTGATGTAATAAGAGAGATTCGTCATCATTAAATGTAATTTTTTCCTCCTTGAAAATATTTAAATCCTTAGGTTCTTCAATACCCACTGTTAAGCAAGAGGAAGATTGTGCCTGGCTGTAGGAACATTTACTCAATCCACAGCACTTCCTATTACCAGGGAACACATACATACACATACTTGTATTATAACATTTGCTTTAGACTTATCTCCAGGTTTCAGCTACTGCGAGTTCCATCATCTCAAAACAATGATCTCAAAGGAAATCAGGGGATTAATTAGGCCTAATCTATGCAGAATTTCCCGAGGTTAAAGCAATCTGATGGTATCATGGTGGGAAAAAAACAGAAGTCAATAGTTGTTCTAATGAAGGCTTTAGGATGCTGTTCTAGTAAGAGCTGTGCCAATTTTAAGATAACGTTCCACTGTGCAAGTAATAAAGCAAGACTACTTTGGATTGCTGTGTTTGGGGACTAAGACAACTCTTCACTATTAATGTTTTGCAACTGAAAGTGAAGGAGTGCCTGTGAGAAGCAAGGTGTATGAACTCAGGCTCAGTTTTATGGTAACATATTTACACAGTTGCAGGCCTAGCTGTATAAGTACTCCCAGTCTCCTTTGCAAATGCTAATACAGATGCCCTATTTTGAATCATCCATCATGCTTGTAGCTATTATAAACTGGAAAGATATTAGAATAGCATAGAGAAATGAATGATTATTTAAATAACTTCATTTTTAAATATATGTGAGATATTTTAAAACGGATAGAGAAAATCATGCATGGTAAAGGAGTGGAGGAGGAGAATGGCAACAGTATGACTCACTGAAGCAGAGTTCCTTTTTCCTCTCTTAGTGATTCTTATTTTCATTCTTCTCTAAAGGGCCATCATTATTATTTCCTCCACATGATCAGATACAATGGGAGACATATAATAACTCCTTGAATGGCTTGAGCTGTGAGATGGGATCTGATCCATCTGGGATTGTGGGAGGAACTGGGGATGCCTACTAAGTGCGACTCATCTTGGCTTTTTGTTTCTTTCATGGAAAAGTCCATTTTTACAGAGGGATGTTTTCCGAAGTCCCAGAGAAACCAGGGGAAATGAGCCCATTTGCAGATACATTTTTATGTAGGAACTTTGAATTTCATTATGAGCTGTATTTAGGTTTCACAGCTGCCAGAAAGCCACTGCTTCTGTTTTGTGATTGCTGTGGTCTGTTTTTAACCTCTGAGTTACTAATTTTGAAACACACTTAAATCTGTTGCCAAATTTTGTATGTGCCTACATGCACATATGTGAACACATGCGTGTGTACACATTACACACATGATCTTACAGTGAAATCTTGGAAATAGATATTCAAAAGGATGTTACAATGAAGTATTACAGAAAGAAAAAAGGAAGAACTGGACTCCCAGTGGGAGTTGTGCAAATGACTTTTAAATCACAGCACTGCTCTGGATTTAGCAGAAGTAATGTTTACTAGCGTTTCTATGATTACACTGTTCAGAAGAACAGCAGGCAGTGGTGCAAATTCACAAACCCTTCCTCTTTCTTGAGCAGCATTTTTCATTGATGTCTACTACACAAGGCTACACAGATCCAGCATGACTTCATTTCCCCAAAGAATGAATTTAATCCAGGTATTAGCACATGAACAAAAGAGAAAGCAGGACTACAAGCAATGTATCTGCTACATTTAAGACTAGATACTAGTCTTTCTAATGTACCTGGAATAATATACCTGGTTAGGCCCAAAGCATTTGAGGTCAATGGAAAAATGCTAGTCTTAATTATTTCCTGAGGATAGCATGGTTTGGGTAATATAATTAGTAACAAAATAGGATATTTCTAGAATGTATAGAATAAAGCAGACTGGATAATAACAATATGGAATAATTTTTTTCCTTCATCTCTAGGTAGTTGATCTGTTAGTATCCATGTGTCGGTCTGCATTAGAGTCACCTAGGAAAGTTGTTATTTTTGAGCCATATCCTTCTGTAGTTGATCCTAATGATCCTCAGATGCTGGCCTTTAACCCCAGGGTAAGTAGTTATCTTTGATTATGTCATATTTTGGTTTTAATCATTCCTTAGGTTTCTAATCAAGCCTTATTCTGGAAGCTCCTTTACTAGAAAAGGTATAAGTCCAGCGTATAGCGTAAGCATATGACTGTTTTCAGAACTCTGTACTTTTTAAAAATTGTCTCTGAGACGGTGTTTGGAAATAAACTGTAAGTTTTATTTAAAGTTATGTTGAAGCCAAGAACTTCTTTTAAGATACGAATTGTAGATTTGAAATCGTCTTTTTTGGTGTGTTTCTCTCAATGTACGCATTGGACACAGAAAGACTTCTTTTAGGAGATGTAGACAACAGAGATTTTCAGTCTATCTCATAGTTCATAAAGTGGTTGTTATTGTCATCTCACTTTCCCATTGCAAACTGTTGTCCTTAAACTGAATTTGTCAGATGCTGGACATAAGAATGGTGTGGTACAACTGTCAAATTTAAAATTGTTTGCTCCTAAAGCTGCAAATGCTGCCTCTCAGGGAAGCCCTAGGAGAACTGTGAACCTATTGTAGATCATCTGAGCCTTCCTCAAGGGTGTAAATGGGAACTTTGTATATCCTATATGGGGATGCATTTCGCTTCCTGAACAAAGGCCAGCTAGCAGTGGTTCTTCCTCAGAGGAAGGAGTGATTATAATCTGTAGTGCCCAGGAAGGAAGAATTGCCTAAGAGGCTGATAAGGAAACAGCCTGGGCAGCTGGGCAGCACAGGGATGTAAAGCAGTGTAAAGATGGTGAAAGATCATCATAGAGTCACTGAGGCTGGAAAACGGAAAAGAACTCTAAGATGATCTAGTCCAATCATCAATTCTTCACAACCATGATGGGAGAGGAGCAGAGAGGGTCCAAGCAGCATGGCCCCCTCTGTCTCCTCCCAGCTTCTTGCCAGCGTGAACGAGGTGGAAGACCCTGGGTAGGAGTTGGCAAGACCCAAAGATAAGCGAAGCTACAGTGAGGTTCCCAAAGGTGATGTGGCCTGTGGAGCTGATGAAGTACACAGCATCAAGCTCATCCACTCAGAAAAGGTGGAGCTCTCTGCTGGTTGTTCCTAGGCAGAGGATAGGTGAAGGTCAGAGTGAGGCACAGCAGAGCAGAGGGACAGCTGAACAACCTCTGATGTTTTGTAGAGCTGTTAGCAAAGTAAATACATCTGCTTATTTAGCGTTTTATTTAGCAGTTGTTTGTTAATTGCATACTTAATAGTAGCACTTAATCTGAATAACTTGCAGAGCCTGTATGTAGCTACAAATATTTCTTTAAAAAGTGACCAAATCTTTTAAGTGAGTTACACTGTTGTATGTTTGAGATTCTAGCGAAATTCAGAAAATAGGCGTCATGGTAATATTTTTTTCCTGGAATGAAAGAGAAAGTCTGTGTTTGAATAAGGTGGAAAGAAACTTAAAAAAATATATATGGAAGGATTGGTTTGCTGAACATTCTTCCTAACTTTGATTTTATACAGACTCAAAAATTTGAGAGTTTTGTACAACTAAAGACCAATGGTCTTTTAATGTATTTTCTTATTTTATTTTACATCAGAAGAAGAATTATGACCGAGTCATGAAAGCGTTGGATAGTATAACTTCTATTAGAGAGATGACACAGGTGAGTTTAAAAATGTTTACGTAAAGTAACAGCTATTTCTAGAGCTAGGAGGATGCTTATATGAGACCTGTGATGGGTGGAGAAGGTGATAGGATCAGTCCTTTCTTGTAGGGCTAAAATGTGTGCTAAAAATATCAAACTATAGTATCCATGATGTCAATGACATTAAAGTGATGAAGTAGAATTCAAGTCTTTTGAAGTTTGAAGGAGAGATAACAGTGGATTGGGACTTTTTAACAAGATAATCACCAACTGCTGCGTTTCTGGGAATATCAAACTGTCTCTCTTTGTTTCCAAAGCAAAAGAAATTGATTTTGTGAGGGTGCTTTGAATTTTAGCTTTATTTCTGTTACAACTAAACGCTTGTTCAGCTAAGTGTGGTTGGGGACTAGGAAGACTGGGTTTCTTGGGATCACTTCTGTATGATTTCTCAATATTCACAAGTGGGACAGAATCTGATAGCTGTTCTTATATTTACAGTAACAGTTCATTTCTCAAACAGACCCTCTTATTATAACTACTTAATGAAATCTCTCACGTACATCTTGTTTTTTCCAACTGTTATAAAAATGTAATCTCACAAGATTTTATAAATCATATTTTGTATGTATTTGTAAAGCACTTTGGGAGCATAGGATACAGAATGAGGTATAGAAAGCAGTAAAACACATTGAAAATAACAAGTGAGGTATTTTTGTTTCTTTATGTAGTATCTCCTAAAATAACCAACATTTCATTTTTTTCAACATTAAAATAATTATTGGACTGAAGTTTTTTAAATGAGTACTTTGCACTGTGATGGAAATCAAGAAATGTCTTCGGAGGAAATATAAGCTTGTAACAGTGTTTTACTTTAACAGCTTATACCATGAAACATCCAAAAAAATGTGGATTAACTTGGGGTTTTATGGTATTTTGAGAAACTTGATTTTGTGATGTCCCAATCCAATTTCTTAATCCAATAGCTGAACATTAGTGCATGTCTTCTGCTGTTGTCCCTGAGATCACTGATGTTTTTTATAATATACTCATTTGTGCTAATTATATGCTTATTATTTTACTCCAGGGAAAATTATTGCTTTATTAATTCTTCTTGTTGTCAAAACACATTTATAACTGTATAATGCTAAATGTCACTAAAGCTGTGATTTAAGCCTAATAACGAGTCCCATGTATTCATTTTAATAGATGAAGTCACAGGCGATGTAACATATAAAATTTAACTTTATGATTTCAACCAGCATAAAGAATGTAATTACTGTTTTCTAGGCACCTTACTTGGAAATAAAGAAGCAGATGGATAAACAAGACCCACTTGCACATCCTCTTCTGCAATGGTATAAAATTGACTCAGATGGCATGATAATTATTGAATTACCAAGATGAATGAATAGTCGCTTCACCAGCTTAATTTGCTATAAGCTCACCCTAAGAATTAATGCCAGATTTAAGATTTGCAACTGCTTTGTTCCTGAACTGTTTCTGGATCTCACCTGCAGTGTCTGAAAACAGTGGAAAGACTCTAGCTTATTTTACTGCTTCAGATCTGATTTTGTAACCAAGATTTAGTCTGCTTTCATCTGATAGGTAGAAAAGCCTGCAGCCTCGTGCTTTGCTGTGGCTATGCATTATATTTTTTGAGGGAAAGTTCTGCTTGTTTGTTATATCTAATACATATAACTTTTTCTTCTTTTAGGGTTATTTCTAGTAACAGATCGCATATTGTGAAGCTACCAGTGAATAGGGTAAGTGTCTGTGGGTTCTATTTTCTCATTTCTCATGGCTCATGTTAACATAAATGAGAGTCCTTCTGGCCAAATGTAGGTGTCCATGCTTAAACCAGTCTCATGGACTCCATTAATAGACAGTGGAGAGAAACAGGCAGTTTTGGTTTATGACTGATAGAATCATATTTGGAATATCTAAAACAGGTCAAACAAATTATGGTCAGAAAAGCCTATTTGAGATGAGTAGCTCAAATACAAATGTCTACCTTGCAGTCATCTGAGATTGGATGAGAACTTCACTATTTTTGTTACCATTTAGAGTATTATGATTGCCATTTAGAATAACAGATACAGAACTGTATGAAAAGCAGTGCAGACAAACCACATTCACCAGAAGAACCACATATGATCGTACTGTAAAAATAACATAGCTCTGAAATTTTAGAGGGCTGGTGCTGAGATTCATTTCTGAGTATCTGTGGCTCTGATCCTCTGATTAAGGGTGTAGTAATCTGCAGCCTTTCAAATCTGAACCTTAACACAAAGCCAGTTCTGATCAAAATACCATGAGAAATTGTTCAATTTAATTACTTTACTAGAGACATATTAGGCTGAAATCTGTTTCAGAAACTTCCATATGTTTCATAAGCCAAAGACTGTTATTATGTTTCATTTCAGATAAAAGCTATGGTAATGAGACCAATTTCAACTTAGTTCTTGGTATATAAATGTAGTTGTATACTGTGCAAAAAAAACTTGGTATATTAAGAACTACCATTCTGGAAATACAATGCTTTTGTGTTCATCAACTTCTTTTCACATATGTACTATTATATTTTGCAGCAACTAAAGTTTATGCACACTCCCCACCAGTTCCTTCTTCTCAGCAGTCCACCAGCCAAAGAATCCAATTTCCGAGCTGCTAAAAACCTTTATGGAAGTACCTTTGCATTTCAGTGAGTCCATATGTTTGTATTAATCAAAGGTTACCAAAATGCCACACTGTCTTTTTTTTCTTCTTGCCATTTGAGGTATTTGCTATGAACGTACTGTTTTAAAGGATTAATGATTTCATTTTGAATTTTACACTGTAGATTTTAACACTTTCTCTTTTAATTTTTCAGTGGTTCACACATTGAAAATTGGCATTCCATCCTGAGAAACGGCTTAGTTGTTGCTTCCAATACGAGGTTGCAGGTGAATAATCTAAACAGACTTTAGCTAACCTGAGCATGTTTGATTATATATTAAAATCAGATGAATTTTCAATGGGTTAATTTCTGGTAATCATATTGGTGGAAAATACCCTTATGTTTCCTGTAAAAGGTAATTTTACGAAGCAATTAAATAATATGTCTGCTAAAATGACTTCAAAAAAATCCTTGTGGAATCTGTTTCATTTTTACATTGCACAGCAGCACCTCCACGAGGCTTAGCTCGGTACTGCTTAAAAGCAATCTCAAAGACTAGAATTTGTGCCTTTATTATAGGATCCCAGAGCACACTGAATTTACAGAAGCCAAGTTTACAGCATCTTCTTCACTCCTCATATTTTCTTGGGAAGGAAATATGAGTGTACTGGTAAGGAGGGATCTATGGAGAAAACTTTGCTTTGGTTTCTTAGGCTGAACCACGAGGAGACCCACTGTTGCAGAGGAAAGTAGGCAGTATGAGAGGGACTAGAGGAATGTGATTCAGTGTGTTTTAATATCAGGGTTTTGGCAGGTGTTCCCCAGAGCTGAATCCACAATCCTAATACCTTGGAGGAAGATCCAAGAGTGCTGACTGAAGATTAGGGAGGAGGAAACACTGAAAAAGAGACTGGAAATCTCTGCTATTCCTTTTAGTTGTTTAGGTGTTTTTATTAGCATCTTTGAAGTACACGTCACCAAGAAGCACAGCTTACACTCAGAAATTCACCAGAGTAAACCATTTTGTTTGTGCTTATTGTTTGTTCAGGCTTGAGATATTGAGAAGAGGAGAAAGCAGTTTGTTCAAATCTGTTTTACATCAGTCATCATTTTTAGATCTCTCACATGACTAAGCTATACCATGAGTCCAGTTCATTCTGTTTATCGAAATACCAACCAGTCAGGAAAAGTATCTACTCACCAGGGATCCTGTACAATACCATAGGATCCGGAGAAATGAGAGCACGATTGTGCATTCCGATGGGAGCTCTGGTATGTTGCAGACATACCAAATATTGTGGGGTCAGAGGAGAGAAATAAGGGTGAGTGTAACTCTGAAGCCCAATGATCATAACATCTATTTGTGTACGAGATGCCCTGGTTTCTCACATGGGCTGCAACAACTACTTTTTGTGGCTTCTTTGAAGGCTTATCTACTAAAGGCAGTCAGAACCTGAAGGAAAAGCAAAAACTGTACTTCCCACTTTCCTGAGAAGAAAATGGGTAATAAAACATGCTTGTCTTGTTGCTTAGCCCAAGCACTGTGACTTGAAGCAGTTATGCAGGTGAAGAAGAGTCTTCCCTTTCCTCTCATCTTTAGACATATAACTCTGTGGCTAAAGCACTGTCCTGAAGTGATGGGATATGCATGGCTGAATAGGCTTAGACAAAAACTTGGTTCAAATCATTCCTCCAGTGCTCAGGCTGAACTCAAAAATGTTTTATTTATTTTTTTTTAGCATATAAGCACTGACTTCACCATTTCTTAATTTCTTAACTTAGAAAAAACAAAAGCAGCTATTGCTAGATTGTTTGCATACCCAGTCCAGCAGGCATAGTTTGGAAAAACCTTCTGCATCTAGTTCCTCCAAGAGTGATTCACAAAGACTGCCTAAAATTATTGTTGCACACTTGGACAAAGTTTCTAGAATATGTGGTATTTTAGCTGTATATTCACAGCATTTTATTATTTTTTTAAGATGACTTTGAACACCATTTATTACCAATCAATGAATTAAAGCAAATGGGTGGATGCTCATCTACATCAAGACTTGTGCATACCATTATTTTTTTATCCAGATGCTAAACGATTGTTTTGCTCTCTCTTTCAGCTCCATGGTGCAATGTTTGGAAGTGGAATCTACCTTAGTCCATTGTCAAGCATATCATTTGGTTACTCAGGTGATATTTATAAATCACTCTAGAGTTGAGACATAGGAGGATATCAGTCTGTTGCTTTTCTTACTAGTTCTGCTGTTTATGATACCACAGTAAATTTGTTGTGTAGTAAATTTTGTAGTCCAAGATTAGATTTTCTCTTTTTTAAATTAATTAGATTTCCCTTATTAAATACCTATCCTCGTTTCTGAAGGTAATGAGTGTCTTGAAGGTCTACTTGAAATAAGTAGTAACTAAAGCTGAATGCTGTGTGTAATGGAGAAGGTCTTGACCATGCAATGGAAATCCGATGTAGTGATTTATTAATTTTTTGTCAGTATCTACCTAAGTCCATCTATTATTATGGATTTATAGGCTTTTAGGACGTTATCTGACCCAACAAATATTCATCAACACACATGTTCAGCTATATATGTTTAAGAATGTTCCCAAGTATGCTATGTCAGGCATACATAGAAAATAAAGGACCGTGTGTTCATTTTAGCGTTAGAATGGAAGGGGACATAATTTGTCTCACTGGTGAATCCAAAAGTAAGCTATGCAGAGCTTTCCATCTAAAAATCATAAACAGAGGTGTAACAGGTACATTATGTCTATATTAAGAAACTTTTGAGAAGATTGAAATGCTGTGACCTTTTCATTTTCTTATGTTGTGTTTACCATTTCCTCTCATGTAAAACTGTCGGTATAGTTCAATGTGAGTTTGTGTGCGTAAGGATAAATTGAAATAAATGAATCTAAAGTTCATCTAAGGTAGGATTTTACTATCCTACTCTTGATAAATGAAACTGTTACTTTGGCTTGAGTAGGGTCTGTTAAATTGAGACATGTTAAAATGCAATCTGTTAAGGAACCAGCTAAGAGCATTCCTGAACTGAATTCAGTGGCATTTGTGATCAGGTTTATCTACTTTCATAACTACTTAGTGCTAACTTGGCTTTCTTAATGTCTTTGCAACACATGCAGATGTGTGGGTAATTTATAGGATTAAATTCAATTATTTTCTGGCAAAGTTAACTACTTTCTGCCTGCAGTGCAAAGGACTGTGACCATGACACCTGTTGCATTTTCCATATTTAATTTTGATTACAGTGGTATTTGTATGGCAGGGTATTTTACATTATTTTTGTATCTTAGGGATGAACAAGAAGCAGCAGAAGGTGTCAGCTAAAGATGAGCCAGCTTCAAGCAGTAAGGGCAGCAATGCATCACAGGTACAGTAATATATCAACCATCTCTGGAAGATTTATGTTGGGAATCTGATATTTGAAAAGAAGGCAATATTTCTGTTGTGAAAGCTAGCGGTTTTATTAAATGAAATCAATAAGTCAAAATTCTGCCATCATCAAATACAGTCCAACTGCTCTAAAAATTTATGGAGTATACTACAGGTTCCTGCGCTCTTCTTTTCCAAGCAGAAGAACTTGAGAAGAGAATGAAAACAAAACACAGATAGCATTATGACCCTTAACAATCCCTTGCTTTCTGAGCTCTAGAATTTTTACTGAAGAATGGTGTGAAAGGAGTTAAGAGTAGCTAATTTTGGAAGATGAGCACAGCATTTCACTAATGGCTAGTCAGATTTTGTATTTTTTTTCATAGTTTCTACACACTGAACCTTTAAAATTCTGCTTTATTTAAAGCAAACTTGTAGAAATTACATGTAGGACTAAATTTTGAGAAAGAAATATGACTTCTGTCTAACACAAAAACACTACAGAATAATCTGGCTTCAGATAAAAATTGGCATATAAGGGCAGAACCCTTTGGAACTTAGATGGCCAGTGAAGCATGAAGATAAATCAATTGGCCAAAGAATCAGTGATTAAATCACTTTGGTTTTGTTGTTGTTGTTGTTTTTGTTGTTGTTTTCATGCTGTCAATTTTTTTTTTTGTAAGATTGATTCTGTAATCAGTGTTTATCAGTAAGATTAATCTTTTCATGATCAGGAATTTTTCTTTTCTGGATAAAGGAAATCAAATCTTTCCTATGATAACCCTCCCCCCCCCCATAAGAGTTTTAGAAATTCTGTTTTATTTAGAAATAAAGTAGAAATGCTTTAGAAAGACTGTTTCTATCTTTGTTTATGAATAAATAATTGAAAATAGCAGCTCTCCCCTTTGCTACTTTTTCACTGTTTGTCTTACAGCAATAATTAAGTTTTCTCATGTTTTTACATCTCAGTCACAGAAGAAAGGACAACAGTCACAATTTTTGCAAAGCCGTAACTTAAAATGCATAGCCTTATGTGAAGGTAAGCTGAAAGCCCTTGAAAAACTGTTCTAGTCATGAGCACAGTTACACTGAATGTAAATCAGTATGACCTTTAGTTCCAGTACTGGTTGGTTTTAAGTAAGGAACTATTGGTAGGCATATAAGTACTTGTTAGCAGCTGACCTTTGTATTTCTGTTGAAAATATTTCCTTCTTCAAACAAAAAGTGTAATACATGCTGAATTTTTATGCAATAATCGTATCATAGAATCATAGAATGACTTAGGTTGGAAAGCAACTTCAGGTCCACCCAGTTCTGGTCCCCTGTCATGAGCAGGCCTGCCACTCACCAGATCAGGCTGCCCAGGCCCCCAGGCAACCCGGCCTTGAGCACCTCTGGGGATAGGGCCTTAGAGTAAAGGACTTCATACTGACTGCATAGTGACTGATCATCTGGTCTGTCAGGCAAGATTCTTCATTTGAAACAGTCATTTCTTGTAAGCCTCAAACGAATACATAAAACACGTGATTCTGAGAAACAACAGCATTCATACTGAATTTTCAAATGATTTTTTACTTCTCAGGCGAATTTGCTTTTCATGTGATAACCAATCTGTTCCTCTAGAGTGCTTCAGAATTCTTTTTTAAGTTAAAAATCCAGAGCTTATGATTACCATTATTCTTGAAAGACTAGGCTATTCTTTGTAATGCATCAGATTTGGAGAACAAAGAATTAAGAAATTTGAATAAGAACAACTGATAATGAGTCTCATTGGCCAAACAAAAAGAAATTACATTGAATTCAACTTGCCCTCCATTTTCAGCATTTGTTTATTTTAAAAAGTTAAAACTCAGATGCTGCGTCAAAGGTGTTATTTCAGAATTCAAGGTATTTCTATGCAACTACTAAAATACATATATTTTTTTCTCACTTGTGATTTAAAAATTGCCATTCATGGAAGAAATAATGTAAAAATTGGATATGCACTTTTTTTTCCTGGTAGCATTTAAATGTATTCATAGAAAATCTTTAAAGCATAGATTCATAGCAAAGGTTCTGCATGTATTGATTTTATTATGCTATTAAACAGCCTAACATTGCTGTTTTCTAAACACTGAGCAAGTTTTGTTGGGATTCACCATCCCTTTGATTGTAAATTTTACCTTTTAAAAAATATTTGGTATTACTGCAAATCCCTAACCTTTGGCAGCTCAGTTTCAGGTGTTGTCTTTCATATCTTAGAATTGCCCCAGCCACCATCAAACACAGGCACGTCTGTGTCAGAGACATTAGTTGACTCAAATCCTTCTTAACAACTCTGTGTGCATCTTAAATCAGTTTTTAATACATGTACTTTTTCTCTTTTCCTGTTTACTGGTCTACAGAGCAGGCCTTGGTCCTTCAAAGAACTTTATTTATGTGAAGTGCCAAATAATCATAAAAGCCACTTTTATGGCTTTTTTAAAGCTGTTGTTTAAAATCAGTGTGTTAAGAACTGGCTCCTGTACATCAAGCATTTGTGTTTTATGGAAAGTATAATGTATTTTGGAAAGAAGAATCTTGTTCATTTCCCTTTTTTTACTAACAGACGACTTGAAAACAACACTTTGCCACAGACGTACACTGGAAAACTCAAAATTTGCACAAAGCTATGCAAAGTGTGTTTAAAAAAAAAAAAAAAAAAAGCAGATGTTTTAAAATGGTATCTTTCAGATGTGTTTTGATCACTATGAAATTTATTCTTTTCCTTATAGTGATAACCTCATCCGATCTGCACAAACATGGAGAGATTTGGGTAGTTCCCAACACAGATCACGTGTGTACAAGGTTTTTCTTTGTGTAAGTACAAGCCTTCTTTTAACATACAAGTTCTGTCTTTTCTAGGCCTTTTTTTCCCTCATGTTCCTGACAATAGTGATAAATGAAAGAGATAAACGATATTTATTTCTAATTCTTTAAAGCATACCCTCTAGTTTTTATTAATATCTATATTTTTTTCAGAAGATGTATGGATACATTAGTGGCAAAGATTTAGTAGACATTTTGAAGTGGAAGAAAAAAATGCAATGAATGGAGTGTTACTAATTTTTCCCACTCTATAGCATTACCTTATTTTTCTGTAAGTTTGACCATCTATTGCAAAATATCTCTTCTATTCACATGCATATTTTAAAGCTAAGGAATTAATTATTGAGAAAAGGCTTCTTATCTGTTATGTGAGCATTCCCCTCTCAGCTGTGACTTGTAATTATATATTGACATAGATTTCAGCCCTGCAAGAAGAGTCACGCAAACCAATGGAGAAGCACACAGACTCCAGATTCGCCAGTGTTGGAGGTTTGCAGTGATTAGGATTGCTCTATCCTAAAGGGAAATCCTTGAAGCTGTCATGGTGTCACCAATAAGCAGAGACCCTTTTGTGACAAGAGTTTAGTTACTGCAGGCATTGCAGTGTCTTGTGAAATGCTTTGGTGCCAGCCTTGTGCAGAGTGATCCCTTTATACATCCAGCAAGAGGGGAGCTGTTAACAAGCCTCAGCACATTAGCAGCACTTCTGCTGGTGGCACTGCAGAAGTCTCATTTGGGTCCCAGTGTGTTGTTCCACCTCAGGGTTCCAATGACAGTGGAAGTCCTACCCTGTTCCTGAATATGGGGTCTGCATGTAACAGTGAAGTGAAAGCAGAGCATTTTAATAATAAGCCTGTTAACAGCCAGAATAAATGGTGGTGATTATTGAATGAAACAGAATTTGGGATGGTTTTAGGTAGATTAATAAAGCACTAATTTTATTTTATTTTCTTCACTTTTTTTTAGTTACGAAGATGGTCAAGTGGGTGATACAAGTATAAATACACAGGAACCGAGCATTCATAAAGAGATTCTTCGAGTCATTGGCAATCAAACTGCTACTGGTTAAAAGGACCACTCTTATTTAATTGATGTGGTTTGGAAGCCTTCCTCAGTCTCAAAGCTGGATTTTGAACTGAAGAAGATGCAAAAAAAACCCTAATTTATTATTATTATTCTAAGCAAATTAACCCTTTGAATACTTACTGTTTTCTTACTTAGTATTTCTTATCAAAATACCTGAGATGGTATGAATTAACAACTGTAGGGGTGCAAAGTCTATTAACATACTACAACTAACAATAATTAAACAGGCATTTGGGTTGCTCACAATAAACAGACTTCAAAAAAAGGAGTTTTGTGCTGATATTTTTATATTAAATTCTTCAATTGGAGGTTTTAATACTGTATACTGGTATTTTAAATTTAGAATGACTGAATTATGTGCAAGCGAGAAGATTTTATAGCGGAGAACTTGTATTATACAGGATACTTTGCAATAAGTAAAATATTCTCATATTCAAACACAATAAAGGCTTGTCTGGAACATTTCAAATCAAAGGGATTGGTTACCTGCAGCTATCTTCAATTTGTTTTATTTTACACAGGTGCTGCTAGGGTTTACAGTCAAAGGTTAAAACAATGCAGTTTTGGCATAATGAGTGAAACAAAGAAGACTAATGACTCTGATGATGTACGTTTAGTTTTCTTTATCCTTGCTGGAAACACTGTCAAATCCACTCAGCAGCTCAGTTAAAATTTTTAATTAAACAAGCTTAGCAAACATCTAGAAATCCAGAAGCTGTTAACTTTCTTCTTACAAATTTGTTTTTTGTATACTAGATTTTATAGTTTCTTCAAGTAACAAGGTTCTTTAGCTTTTCCATCTTGACATCTGTGAGATTGCTTTGTGGTTAAATTTAGCCAAAAAGGTAAAAGTACCTGCTAAATTAGAGCTTTAACATGATTGAGTTAATTGTTGTTGCTACGTCAGAAAACATAAACACAACATTTACTGATATCATCAAGTGAAAGTCTTTTTATTAATTTATTCCTAAGGGAAAACAAACCAATTCACATCTTTGGTGTTTGAACTAGCAGCTACTATTTCCAAGTAAGCATAATGGCAGCTTGGGTAGGGGCCTAGTCTCCAAAGCATAAAGCATATCCTGTGCCCTGGGCACCTCTCATAGTAGCTATCCCGCAGCATCACACCTTAAATATGGAAAGCAGTTCAACTTGCCTATCTGTGCTCTGGGAAAGGGCACCTCAGAAAGTTGAAATAGTCTGAATCCTCTACTCTCTTAAGTTCTTTGTAAATAGCAGTGCAACTGAGGACCAGCTGCTGTTTTTCTTTTATATAGAACTGCATTAAGTAGATTATGTTCACATTTACTAATGACTCCTTTATTCTTTATTTACTCCTCCCTTACTCCTTGGTGGAATTGAAATGCCCTTCATGTAAAATGGTATTGTTGGACATACCTGGAGATGTTGGGTTTTTTTTGTGTGTTCCAGACTTACTTGCTGTGGACCTCAGTTTTTCTGGGTTCATATCCAGACTTTTCAACTCAATTCTGTTTTCAGAGCCCTATTTTGTTCTTGAATTTTTGCTCTTTGACATTTACCCTCATTTGTCAGAACTCTCATTTGAGAACCAGTGCCTTGTTATTTTTTATGTTGGGACACTGGTTAACTTCTTGAAACAAAGAGAATTCCTGAAATATTTCAGCCTATATAAGGACTGCATTAGTTTGAGTAGCTGCACAAAATCTGCATAGTTCAGAAGTGGTACTGAAAACCTGGAGTGCCCATCCTTCCATAGTTTGTCCTGCTATGTCCAAATCACTCTCTTTTTGCAGAAAGAGACTAGAAAGTCCTAAAAGACGTCTTGCATTGACTTGTTTGGCTTATAGTTTCCCAGTATGAGAGGCCTCCTCAAAAAACTAGGGAAGAATGAATTATAACTATGCATGAACTGGAGAAGCCAAATAAGCAGACATCTTAGTTCTCTGAAGCTGCAGCAGAGTCACAAGTGAACCCCTTTAGAAGAAGCTGAGAGGTGTTGCTTTAGAAACTAGAGTGTGGCTACAGCAGTGTATTAGCCTTGCTTTGCACAGTGATGTCATGTTGCATGCCTTTTTTTTTTTTTTTTTTTTTTGGCATTTTAAGTACAGTCCTTGAAAAGGGGAGAAAAAACATACATCTACCAAATTTTAAGACTACTCAAAATATTGTTGTATATGGAGAGAGAAAGGGAAAGTGTGAAGGAAAGCAGAACTCAGAAGTGTATGAGGAGACCTTGCTGTTGTTGTAGAGTGGCAACAGTACTTCAGGGAGCATTGAGGGAAGTGGCTGCAGTCTGGGGACAACAAAAGATGACCATGAGTAAAACATAATATGATGAGTATAGGCATTACAAATCACTAACAGATACCATTATCAGTTCAAATCCCCCCATTTGTGTGGTGGGGAAAAGGGATGGGGCTAATAGAGCAGTTATTACGCCTGGGGGAACTGGACCATCTGGAAAGGTGGCAGGGCAGTGGGACACTCCAAGGAGTCAAGCCCAGTATCGCAAGCAAAGCAATGGAATTAAATAACAGTTCAGTTGCCACACAGTAACTCAGTCAATTTTTTAATTAGCCAGAATGGGAAACCTCTTGGTGTTACTTGATCTGCAGGTGAAGATAAGTCTTCAGATTGTTCTCCTAGAGAAGTGTTTGTTCTTACTGTTTTTTTTTAAAGATTAAGGAGAAAAGAGGTGTTCTGCATGGACTTGTTAGTCAAAGATAGATAGCTTTTCTGTAGCAAACTTCAAAATTGAAACAAATAATAATTGAAACAAATATAAACTTTTCACAAATAGCTTTTAATCGCAGAGAAAAGAGAGCCCCGGACTCTATTACTCTTCTTGGTAGAAATCTCCATGAAGCTGTATCTATCTAGCTGTGACTGTGTCCAGCGTGGAGCAACTGAGGGAGTTCTTAGGATGGAACTTTCTAACTTATTTCTACATCCCCCACCAAATTACAAACCCACATATATGAGGGTTTGATGGAGAAATTATGTTAATACCTTAATGTTGCACCCTAATTAGAAATCAACATATTTGTACTTCTGTAAGTATTTTAAACATTGAGAAAGGAATCAAAAAAGATGCTTTTAAACCTTTCTTGAAATTCAGTATTTAGCATTCAAGGGGTTAAGCAATTTGGGTTATTTTCTTATATGATCAGCATAACGATTTTCCTCAGCAGTGCTAAACTGTTTTGATCACCTAAGTATTTGGCTCTGCATTACTAATCATATAATAGCCAATTTGTATGATATTCTGCTTAATGTTTTAGAGGAACTAGTTGATCGCAACAGAATTGTTTATGCTTGTGTTTTCTCTAAAGCCCTTGAAAAACTGTTACTGATGCTGTATAATTTTAATATTATAGCTGTTGGTACTAAAACTGCATCTATTGAATAATGCTAAGATTATGCTTTTGTTAATACAAACAGAAGACCACTTCCAAATGAAGACTTTGGGCTTAGATTAGTTATACTATGTTTATAAATCATTTTCTACTTTGGAAATATTTAACATACTTTCAACATTGAGAACAAAGTGAAAAAAAAAATGCATCAACCAAAACAAAGAGAATCATGATTTAAAAAGAAACTAAAAAACAAGTATAGAAAGAGTGTACAGTGACTTTAGCACTGTATTAACTAAAATGGATTTCTTCTTGGTTGTAGAAGATAAAAGTCAAATAAAAAGAGTACTTGTTATGACTGATAGGGTCAGTCAGAGCAAAAGCACTCTGTAATCTTAGCATTTTCAAAGCATGCAGGTTTGGGGTCTGACCCTGCATTGTGCTAAACACCCACTGCAGGTGCTGGGGGTTAGGCCCTTGAACAAATGTAGGTATCTTTTGTACATGTCATTCCTGGCTCTCGTGGTAAGTGTTTTACAGGCTTCTGATGCCAAGGCCTGTGGCAGCTGGCATCAGCATGCGAGCTCCATGCTTGGATGGGCCTTGGCCTGGCTTCTTTTGCTGCCCGCGGGTGGGGGCAGCAGCGGAGGCCTCGGTGGTGAGGGTGGAAGGGAGAAAGAGCAGGAGAGGTCCCAGCAGTCAGGGCTGAGCCTCGCCATGGCCTCACAGGGCCTACGCTTGTGTCGTGGGGGGTGGCAGGATGCAGTGCTGTGCAAAACTGCAGTGTGCAAACCGCAGTGTGGGTCAGGTGTCCTACTGGCCTCATTGTAAGTGCTACCATAAGGGGAAAAATGGGCCCATGGGTTAATCGCAGCAAAGCCATTAGTTGGCAGAGCAGATAAAACAAGCGTAGTGCTGAAAGTGGTTTGAAAAGTATCTCAAGTCCAGTCAGCCAGGGCTGTAATAATAACCAAATTTATTCCTTAAAGCACTGAGGAGTAGAGGTAAGCTCATACCTCAGAGGGGATAAATAAATAAAATTTAAAGCAAGGCAGCTCTCTGCACGCGCAGTGTCACGTACAATGCACGAGGCTGTCTGTCACAAGGGGATCGAATCTCTGGATTCGGCTTAGGACACTTTGGGTGTGAAGTGCGGGGCTCCACCGCCTCATCATGGGGCCAGTTCTGGCCGCCTCCCAGCAGCAGCCGCTGCCATGAGCGGGTGAGTGAAATACCGAGCTGCTCCCTGGCGTGAGGAATGCCGTATGCATTGGGTGTTCCTGGTCTGCCAGGGAATGGCAATGATGTATATTACAGCCCATTACACTTTGCATTGGGGTTTTGTATGATATACTAGGCATAAGATTTTTGTAATGAGAAAACAAAATAGAATTAAAGTAGTAGTTAGTTCAACGTATCTAATGTGTGAAAAAGCTGTTGAAAAGTAGATTACAATAAGTGTTTACCAGCAAGTCAGTAAAAATAGTCCTTATACACATATAATTTAATGTTCTAAAGATAATTTTATATTTACCCAATATGTATTGTATCTTTGAATTTTAAGAAGCATCCACTCCTTTCTGTAAACATAAAATATGCCTATGTTTCTTTTAACTCTACAACATTTTTTTCTCTGAATAAATATATTAAATTCTGTGCACAAAATAGTACCGCTGCCTGCTATTTAGCCTATGGTGCCTTAGAGTTACTACAAATATTTAACAAAATGTACATAATGTAAATACTGCCAGAAGATCACTAAGGCCAAATATTTTCTCTATTCACTTTTTACTGCACTTGCTTTCTATTGCTATTTAAGCCTCTTTTATCCAGATTTGTAACAGTTATAACATTGTAGCCAATGTAAATGTTTACTTTCAATAAATCAGAATTTGTTCAATAAGCACTGTGCATTTGAGCACTGTTTTAAGAGCTCTGTCCGACGTTTAAAACAGTCTTTTAAAAATTAAAATAAATTTAATGCCGTTTCTGGACTTCTGCTAGTCTCAGCAGCATCTAAAGCTTATTCTATGGTTCTACACATATTACTGAAGTAAAATTTTTCTGCAATAATCTTTTTAAAAACACTTATATGAATATTAAAAACAGCCCTTCATGCTGTGTTTATAGGAATGATCTACATGACTCTTCAAAATAGAGAAACTGGAATTAAAGCAGGATATTGTACGTATAGTACAAAATGCATAAGGATATCTCAAGATGCATTTTATAATTGCTTTTAAAGGAGTTCTCTGTCTTTCTGTAGAACTGTTTCTGTCATGAAAGCAGAAAATATATGAAGAACCTTGTCGTACTTAATGGGAGTTTGTTTAAAGTATAAATGCACATCTGCAACTCATAAAATATGCAGACATTTGTGGGACTGTTTATTAATTCAGCGAGTGTACTGTTTTTTTCTCTGCCTGTGAGCTCATTTTAGTTATAGGGATGGATATTAACTTGTATCTTTTGGAAGTTTTAGCTTTTGTTTTGTAAAATTCATTGGTTTGTTACTGCAGATTTTGGACTGTAGATGTTAAAGTGATGCTGTTTTTCTGGATGCTGACAAGTATTTTACACTTACATAAATATGGCAGAGGAGACAAATAACATCACTGGAATTCCAAATGGCTGATCATTTGCCATTGATTAGAATCTACAGGCTGGTTCTTCAGTTCTGTAATAGAGCTGATATTGTGTTTTGGGAGGACTTTATATCTGGAAGAAATAAATACTTCCAAGCTCATAACCTAAGAGTTGAAACAGTGGTGAATCTCAGAACTAACACCAGTACCCACAGATAGCAGGAGGGCTGGGATTTGTACCAACTCTGGCTGAACTGCTGCCCCATTCCCAAACTGCTGCATTGCATGCTTTCTCAATCAGTAGTCAACTGTATTCACCTGTTGAGCAGTTCAGGGTGGCACCCTGAGAAATTAATAATCCAAACATTAACTGAACGCAAAACAAAATTATTGCACAGGAGCAGAGCTGTTTTCAAATGCACACACTGCCTTTTTGAAAGGAGGAAAAGCAGAAAATCTTTTAAGAAAAGATCTAATGGCTGTTGGAAATAGTACATGCTGTATTTCTTGAGCTGTATTTACGTGCTTGGCCAGCTTCTTTTTTGTGCATTACTGTGCAGTGAAGATTGCAGCAAATAATTTTGCATAGGTCACAAAGCCAGGGCCCTGTCCAAGAGGGATGTGTCCACCTGAACTGTTTTTAGGCTGGAGTAATGGAATAAAGCCAGTAGTAGCTGTGGGCCACAATGTGGCTTTGCCTCAGCTCTCAGCACAGTGCGAGCTCTCTGATTGCTAGAGAGAAGAAATCTGAAGGAGTATAACAAGGACATACCTTGGGACTCAGTGCCTTGCAAAAGCCTAGCACCAAGACAGCTGAAAAAGAGCAACAACAAGAAAAAACAAACACCACAGCAGATTTTAAGTTGGAATTTTTTTTTAATTAGTCCATGTAATAGCTCTCTCAGGATGGTTTTCTTAAATGTGTTTAACATTTTCTGTTCCAGTTTGAGGGGAATAAGCATAATTCAACACAAGGAAATTGAAGCCTCTGGACAGGGTGCAAGACTGTTTTAGCAGCAGCACTAGTTTTAGCAGCCCCTGTGCAAGGCATCAGTGACTGGATTTCAGCCAGCTCCAGAAAACTGGCATTTTGCAAAACACTGAAGTAGTGGGAATAGCACTAGCAGCAGGAACAGTGACTGCTGCAGAAGCAAGAGCAGCATGAGTCTCAAGAGAACATGTCTGGAAAAAAAACACAGGAATTCCTGGTTTAAGGTTTGATCAACAAAAGCCAGAGCTTATCAACAGCAAAGCACTTCTAATTTGGAAGTTTTAAAAAGAAAGCTTTCCATTGTTTAGGAGAAATGGGGGCAAAAAAAGTTAGTTTTCTTCAGCCTTCTATCTTGTTCTAATAGCATGCTTGTTTTCACATTTCGTTGTTACTCACAGCCATCTGCCAGGATTGATTCAGTATGAGAAAGTTTGAGGATGAGAGAAGTCAGATCCCAGGCTAATTTAAATACGTATTCTACTATATTTTTGTATAAATATGCATAAGTAGAAATATATGTAAAAATGTAAATATATGTGCATCTGTAATATGTGAACATGAAAATATATCTGTTGATTCAAAATTAAGGATCAGGATATCATTGTTTACAACACTTGGGACAAAAGCAGTGAGTTACAAGTGAGTTACCCAGTAGTGGTAGATTTTGTGAGATCTGATTTGCTTGGCTCTTTGGCCATGACAAGTGGTGCCAGAAGCTTTTAAATTCCTGCCCATGAGGAGTTTCACAGAGCGAGTCATGCCTCGTCTGTACATGCTACTTTTTAGCTGGCATCCTGCTCTTCATGCACTATTCCGTCCATGTGAAATTGTATTATTCCACTCTTTGCCTCTTTATTATTTCAGCAAACTTAGATTTCATTCTTGCTGTGCTAATCAGTAGGATGTGAGTACTAGAAAAGTAGAATACATTCTGTGCTTGCCGAGCTACTCCTGCTTGTAGCATTATTGTTTTATCTTGCTTAAAAATCATCTTAATTTCTGGCTATCATTTGTGAAGGAAACTCCGAAGTTTCCCTTACCACACTTTCTACTGGTTCCTTCAGACAGTGTGTTCTTTGGACCTATGCACCTATGCATCTTTGGTCAGCAGCATTTCTGGACCATACGAGTAGCACCTGAACCATTAGTGCGCTAGTTACAAAGGTCCTTGGATGGCTTCTGACAGCTCATTAAAGATGGCACTGCATCTCTCTCTAAAAGGCTGGTTTATCTTTTTGCCTAGATTTTGTTTTGTTTTGTTTTAAAGTCTCCAGTAGTCGCTACCACTACTTAGATTCTGAAAAGTTATATTAAAAAAAATAAGAGCTTGTAGAGCTTTTTTCTGTTCTGTTGTTCAATACCTTCGTGTTCTGTTTGGCTATGCTAATGTGACCTGAATTTCTAATCCATTGCATTTCTCTTCCCTGTCACTTGCTCTTTTGCTCAAACATCTAGCCTTCAGAAAGGCATGAGATATTAGCATTAAAATACAATACTGGGGATATTTTGGTTAAAATGCAAAATGCGCAGCTATGAATAATAAAAAGTATTGTAATTACAGTCCTGCAGTATAAAAAGCATGTGTGCAAGCCATTAACTTATGCTTGAGAGCAGGACTATGTAGCTGCAAGAGTATGCTGTTAAAAGATAAAGAGTTTTATCTTCACAGTTTCCTCTCATAATTTCCATTCATACACGCAGATTTGGTAGTGTAATTTTAAAATACTGCCTACTTATTGTTCTTGTTATATCTTTAAATAGGATTCAGGTTGGGTTACCAGTCTTTACAGATTCTTCTTTTCCTGTGTTCTTATTAGGAAAGAAGTCTGGAGTCTGAGTTTCTTTAATGTATGTTATTGATCTCCTGGATTAATCTGCTTTGATAGTTTTTATAAATTAGTTTGAAATGGACTTTTTCATCAATCAGCCACCACAAACATTTGCTTTCTTCCTGCAGAGATTTTTTACATTTTAAAACACAAGTTCATTTACTTGAATCAAACTTTTCCCTAGAGAATTGAAAGATTTGATGGCATATGTCAATGAGATTTATTTTGATAAATTTTTACTTTCTTGTTTCTTGTAACTAGATTTCCCACAGCCTGAGCAGCATATGCTTCAACGTACTGTAACTATCCATGAAATGATCCAAAAGAGGGCTGCCTTTGTTTTTGGTTTTTGGGAACCACCATTAACATACTGCTTAGAGCTAAAAGTTCTGCCAGTTCTGATCTAATTCTGTTATGAGTAAATAATTTTATTTTATGTAAACCGCTCCTTTACACCAACTGCTTTGTGGATATATATTCGTATATTCTTGCAAACTCTAGGATGTGTGACTGCAAGGAAAGAAATAAAGCTACAGGAAAGATGTGGTTCATGGTTTGTGCTGACACCTGAACTGTGCCTGGATGTTGTGTGGGAGTTTATGGAAAATACAATTGTGCAGAGGATCAGGATAGCAGTTTTATGAATCACACAATTGTCTTCCATGCCCAGAAGTATTCTCATGCCTGTTCAACTTGCTTGTGTAGGCACGGCCATACCAGTCAAACTGAGAAGGTTTGTTTGTCTAGACCTAGGTCTTTGCCTAATCTACAGCAGTGAAGCTATTCTTTAGTGGAAGATTACATTTCCAAGGCAGTGTTGTGCTGACTTATCACTTTGTACAGTCTCCTGTGGGGAAAGCAAATGCAAAATGGATGAAGGATGCTATTACATTTGTAGCATTATTCCTACATCATGAATAAGTAAGTCACTCCTCAGCATTTAAGTCAATTATGATTCAAACTCCTATAAAGATTTCAATATCAACAATAATTACCTTTGTTTTCTTTAACTAGATATACTTACTTACATACGTATGCATATACCTTTTAATTTTGATTGGCAAGCCATTGTTTGAGTGCAGGAAAGTAGGGACCATTGTTTTATTATCTACAGCAGAGAGATTGTCTAACCTAGCAAAGACAGCTGTGAGTAGAGTTCATCCATGAACAGTGATTTATTCCCCTGGTCTGCTGAGCATAAACTACTGAATCCTGTGGGTGACTTTATTTTAAAAAAAAAAAGGGGAGCCAACATCCACTGGAAATTTCAGTCTGTGTGATAAGTACAGATTCAAAACTAAGCTTCTTGAGGTGTAATATTTGTGATTTAACATATTCCATCCCACCAGTCCCCAAACAAGGATTTGATTAAATACTTGTACTTTTTTTTCTTTTTTTTTTAACCAGAAACTTTCTCTGGGCACATAACTATAACCAAGAACTTTTCTAACTGTAAAAGCCATTGCTAGTTAATCACAGCTGTGTCAGTTTAAAGATGTGATTTCCATGACTTAGTCCTTTAGATTTATGATGCTCTCTATGAATTTTATTTTCCCCCCACATTATGAATGCCTCATTTCTCTTGAGAGCCATAAAAACTTGAAAGGTATAGTAGCAATATGTAACACAGACTTCCTTGCACCCTCTTACTGGTCTGCATAAAACCTGAATTGAGGTACTCATTTCCTGTAGTGATTAATCAACATAATGTGATCATTTGATGAAAATCATGCTATAGTAGTTAGATATTTTGAAGGGGTGGTAGTGTTTTTTTGTTTGTTTGTTTCACTGAACTCCTTCAGCAGTAGGTGAAATTTATTCTTTCCTTTTTCTACTAGTTTGAGCTCATCTCTGTATATTTACTTTCAGTTTGATTTCTTTAAGTCTGGATGTTGGGCTAAACAGCCATAGGATACTCAAATGAGAAAGCAGTTTTACTCTCAGGATCATTCCTACAGTTTCCATACTGGACTAGATAGCCAGTGAAGAGGACCTGGCTAGCACTGTTTTTCCAAGCTGTTTTTTGGTGGGCAGAGTCAGTTCTTCCCATAGGATGCATCAGACAGCATGTCTGGAAATTTCAACATTGCCTCAGATTCCCTCTGAAATGAGAGCTAACTCCAGGCATACCTGAGCCATAGGGTCTTAAACTATCCTGTTTGCCTGGTTATTTTTGCTTTCATCTTCTGGTATCTAACTGTAGGAGGTTAAAGCTGAACTGTTTTTAGTTCAGCTCCAGCAGCTTCAAAGAGTCCCCTGGGAAAAAGCACACATTCTTGATCAAGAAAATTCTTCTTACTGTGCTCACATTTTAATCATTTGCATAATTTTATGTAACTTTTTAATGTTGTGTTGAAACTATACTCCATCAAGAAAAGCACCTACCAGGAAACAACAGTTATGTACCTCCATGTTATCTTTCCTGGGTGATCACTGTGGGCTAAAAACCCATCTCCTCATGTCTCTGTGTTCACTCCAGACAGCATTCCCTCCAGCTCTTCTTATGTTTGTATGAGTTTCAGACATAAAGAGGCACAGGCTCTGTCCCATCATCAGATGACCTGGCTTTTTTTCCAGCTGGATTTGCTGTATTTCCAGAGAAGCCACCAATCACATGGTTTTGATCAAATGATTCGCCTTCTCCTTTGTAAAAAATGTAAGCTGATAGAAAAATAAGCAGAATGTGTGCGCTTCCCGATGGACTTATTGTGATAATGCATGAGAGTTTTGAGATATTAGAGTAGAAAGATAAAACAGCTTGAGCTTTCACATACTTCAAGCACTTTCAGACACTTTCAGACATTTTTCAAACTTGCTGCTCACCTCAGCATGATCATATCTGGATTCTCAACAGTGCTGAAATGTACTCTGCTCTTTTCTCCACAATCCCCTGAAACACATGCTGCACTCCCTAAGCTCCCATCACAGCCTGCCATCTCCATTTGTGTATGGCAATCCTGTGAGAGGTCTGCCTTGAAAGCCCAATTTTTTTTCCTACAAGCATGCATGCATAATGTCACACTCACAGAGGGATATCACTGAGAAACTGTGCCTGTTAGAAGGCAGGAGCCTCTTTCTGGATGCTACACAGCCCTGTGTCAGAGGTGCAGGAACTAACAGTGGTAGCTTATCCTGTACTGAAAAACAGGAGGTGAGATCTGGGGCTTCCCTCTGTTTCAAGAACTCCTTTTCCATTACCACTTACCTGCTGCATGGCAGCAGTTCTCAATTCATAGCTCACGCAAAGCCACGGCACACAACTCCAAAAGAAGATAAGCACAGAGAAATGCAACCATGTGTGTAATATACCTCAAAAGAATTGAACTCAAGGAGAATAATTATTTTACAAAACCCAAAATTTTCTTTATTTTTTGAAAGTAAAAGCAAGTATTTTCTGGATTATGTCACTGGTTGTGTGGTCAGAGAGGTGAAAGCTATTCCTTCAGTAGCCTTAGCATGAGCAGAACAGGTGGTGCCTGAGTAGAGCAGGTGGAGAACCATGCATGGACCCCTCACTGGGTGCTGCCAGTCTGATAGCCAAAGAAAAGATGGAAAATGTCCTGCCAAAACCTTGTCTGTTCATTCCAGTAGAGCAGATATTATTGAATTATAGTCTAACGAGGACAATAGACCCAAGTCTCCTGCTTGTGTAGAACCACGCTCTTTCATGTAGGGCAGCACCATCTTTGGCAGCCTTTAAAAAAAAAAGGAGTTGAGCCATGCTCAGCTATATAACCCACCTAAATTCAGCGCTCTATATTACAAAAGTGTTTGACTACAGCAGCCCAATAGGTATCAAATCTCTGAAAAAAATAGTATTTTATGTTTTCTGATAACTTATTTTAAGTGACTCTTGGCTTGTGTATAGATTTATGCTGCCTTTTACAGGGTGCAACTGTCTCTACACATTGCATCAGTGCACAGTCACTCTGATTTTACTGTTAAGATTTGTCTGTCACTGTCATCTTCATCCTTTCTGGTTTGTAAGCCCAGTTTTTCCAAGAAAACCTTGATAGACTTCCAAAAATTCTCCAGTGATAGCCAACTCAAAGGGGAGTGCTGAGAGATTAAGAGGATGAAGCTCAAATTTTGAGGTCATTTACTTCATTCTCTCCAAATAGACTCATTTATGCCTCATAAACCAGCTCAGAATAGTATTTATTCTTATCGCTTGAGTAAGACATTTTTTAATACTTCATATAATAGTTGAAGTTTTGCTTGCTTCTTTGAGGAATGATGTATTAAAAACATGCTTTTACTATTGATCTTTTGCATGATTGTAGTATTTGTTAACTGCACAGGTAATGACAAAAAATAAAGCTAGCTAAGGGAGCATTCCTAGGTTTAATTAGATTTTTTTTTTGAGGAGAAATAACGAATATACAACAGCAGCAGTTCTCTTCCAAATTTGCTGAGCTTTGGGATTAGATTTGATACTATTTCCTCTTCCTACCATTATAGATTTTAGTCTTCTGTCTCCATTTTTATTACTGCAATGAATTATGTAAACTGATAATTATCATTATCAGCTGTGTTGAAGTACTGGAAAACATTATCAGATATGGCATTTGGCCACAGGCTGTATGGCCAAAATACTTCTAGTTTGTAAGCACCTAAGTACAGAGGGTTTAAGGATCTATAAGCCCCAAAGTCTAGAATTTGACTTTATGCGTCTTTGTTCATCAATTAATGGACCTTCTGTTCTGTAGTATGATAAAATAAATTATCTATATTAATAACTAAATGTTTACTTATGTCTATAAAAGGGACAGTTCAAAAACCCTGTGATATTGTCTTATCTTCCTGGACATCTATGTTTTTTATGGGTTACACTTTAAGAACATGTTTATTAAGATTTTTATTCATTTTATTTGGAAAAACACTACCAATGATCTTTAAAAATAAATAAAATAAACTAGATGTATATTGTTACACCAGTAACACATTTATATATATTAAACAGCAGCAAAGAAGAAAAAGGCTTTCCCCACAGAAGTCCTGGTTCTGAGGTCTGCATATGAAATACAGATGAGATGCATTTATTAAATCTGACACTCCAAAATGTTTTACCATCTCACTACACAATTAAAAAAATAATTATATATTGGGCAGCAACTCTCCTACAAAGACAGTCTAAGGGAACTAGGCTTGTTCAGCCTGGAAAAGAGAAGGCTCTGGGGACACCTAATTGTGATCTTCCAGTATTTCAAGGGAGATTACAAACAGGAGGGAAATTGACTTTTTACATGGGTAGATAGTGATAGGACAGCAGGAAATGCCTTTAAACTAAAGGAGGGGAGATTTAGATTAGATGTCACGAGGAAATTTTTTACAGAGAGGGTGGTGAGGTGCTGGAACAGGTTGCCCAGAGAGGTTGTGGACACCCCATCCCTGAAGGAATTCATGTCCAGGTTGGCTGGGGCCATGGGCAGCCTGATCTAGTGGATGGTAGCCCTGCCTGCAAAAGGGAATTGGAACTAGATGATCTTTGAGATCCCTTCCAACCCAAGTCATTCTATGATCTATGTTAGCCAAATCATAGTAATGACTACATTAAGATTTACTTAACAGTACTTGTAAGGGAAGTATTATCATTGCCTTCATTTTATAGAAAAGGTAACTAAGGCACTGAGCAATGAAACTGCACGCAGCTTCATCAATTGTGGAGTACTCCAAGCTGTTCCACAGAAAGCCAAAATATACAGGCAAAAAATGTGACATATATGTGGAGGCAGCCTTAGCCTGTGAGACACAGAAGAAGCATGAGATTGAGACAGTAAGATCTTTATATTGATGCAATGAAATCTGATCTGTGGCTGAGATTCCCAGGTGCTAGTACTGTGCACTTAAGCAACATAATGAGGTAGTCTAACAAAACCCTCAGTGTGTTTTCCAGCTTTTGCACTGAGCAGCATAAGGATCCCTATCAAGGCATGGACATTTGTTCTAGAGCATCATCTTAGATTTTATGAAAAAAAAGAGACCAGCCCATGTCTTGCAGAACAAACTTATCTGGCACATCATGGCAAATGAATGTCCTTTGTTAAACTGTGCATTTAAGTAATCTTCAAATCAACAATAGAGATCATCTGTTCTAACTGATCACTTCTTTCTTAAATGAGATTCTGAATATAAATAATAAATAAGAGAGAGAAAAACAAAACAAAACAAAACAAATAGAGTTGTGTTCTTTGTGATCCCTCCTTGATGAAGACTGAAATAAACCATTTTCTCAGAAAAAGAGCCAAAATGCTCTGCCATGCACAGTGGATAGGCTCTACAACCCCAGAAAGAATTCTAATGACTTGCAATTTTCTTTGTGTGAGCAGCTATTAGCAGCAGAGTATTTCAACATTTAGAAAATATTGCAAAACATATTTTCTGGTTATACAGATAGAAGGAAATGGAGGTGACAAAATTTTCTCTTGAAAATTATGCTAGGAAACTCAGAAGGAGTCCATATCTAAGACATCTAGTTTTTCATCTTTGCAATTAAGTCAAAAGATTGTCCTCCTTCATTCCACATACTCAGGAAGCTCTGTGGAAAACTGACCAAAATGCTTAGTTTCAGCTTCTCTCTGAAAACATTTTCAGCAGGAAAAATTCTGTGTCCTGGACAAAGGTCAGGAGGGAAATTTTCAAGAGCTCTTGATAACAAGAAACTTAACTTCCACCCTTTAAACCATTTATTCATCCTTTTGGGTTTCAGCAGGGCAGGATTTCTGAATGTGCATGGGTACGGGCAGCTGTAAAAAGTTGGGTGCTGATTCTCTTCACAGTAGCTGATTTTATTTATTGCCCCAGAAATAAGATTGCACACCAAAGTTTGGAAGAAAAACCAATTTTTTTGGAAAGCGCCAGTGCAAGAAAAAAAGGAAAGATGTATTCTGTGAATTAATATTAAATAGAAATAAATAGGAATTAGGAGAATGAAAACTCTGGAGGAGCTTAGGGTGTGGAGGCTCAGTGCTGCTCACGAAGCAGCCCCAGCTCCCAGCCTTGCTGCAACACAGTGAGTTCTTCATTAAGAGTCACTGAAACATACCCACATTTAATGTTTGGTCGTAGAATGATTTGCATCAGGTTTCAGTGGCAGTAATTTTTATTATTCTGATATTTTTCTTTAGGAAGGAAAACTTTTCCATACAGAGTTTGAATTTATTAAACATGCCACGAAAATGTTGCAAATCTGAACCAGATATAATGGAGCTCAAAGTTTAGGGAGAAGGACATCCAAACACTGCGATAGTTCTATTACTTCCTCCTGTACAGTCATTACTCATTTAACATAAACTTGTGTCCTCGGCAATTCATGCTCTATGGATACTTCATTCATAATGTTTGTTTAATTTTCCCTCTGTACATTCATCAGGTCACCTAAAGATCACTCTTTATAAAACAGTTAAAATCCCTTCTTTTCATGCTCTTCATTTTCTTCATATTTTCCACCTCAAACAGGAGGTTTATAATAGGTTAATATAATATGCTCTCCAAAGAGGATATTAGTTTTAACTTGTGTTGCATTCAATTCATAGGCTTTTGTCCAGGCTGCATAGAATACATTTCCTTTCCTACTGCCAAAATCTTTCCTTATTTTATAGATGTTTCATTTTATTTTTCTGGAAGAAGATAAAAAGAACCTTGAGTTTATAGCTGCTTTTTTTTTTTTTCACTTTAGGTTATTTCAGTGCACGTTAAATGAAAAATGTCTCTAGAAAGAACATCTTGGGGTGTTAGTCTCTATTACCTGCTCTTACCAACGCATTCACATTTTGTTTTGTGAGTATTCCACCTCCTGTCCTGTACCTGATCTCCCTCTGAGAGCATGAAAATAAATTGTATTGTGATAACTTAAAAAAAAAAAAAAACACATCAGAGTTACTATTGTTGGATGAAATCTGTATCAGTGTAATGTAGAGAGAGGCCTAATGATACTTACAGAATTACCTAAATGAGTTAGGGGCACTGCAGTGAGATAAAGCTGCTTTTGTAAATTCTGCAAGGAACAAATCTAGCTACATCTGTAATAGCCTTTAAAGCCTGATCCTTTTTCTTTCTGTAGACTTACTTACCACTATTTCATATATGGTTCCATTTTGAAATCTGCACTGATTTCTAAAGGCTTTTGCAGTATGTAGTTGCTAACTCCACATGGTCCCATATCATCAGCTGTAACAGATTCGAAAATAATCCTTTTAGGGATGTCTGGCTGTAATAGTATTATTTCCTATTCTGTACAGTCTCTGAGATACTTTGATGGAGAGAGGAAAGTATATTTGATAACAGGCAACTCATGAACCTGGCAGAGAAATCTGAAAAAAGATTTTGTACTTAAGTGGATGAACAGTATGCAAAACCACTCATTTTTCAGGAGATATAACCACTGGGAATGTGCTGCCACTACCTGTAACTTTAATGCAGTGACTATACCTTGCTAAAAAACATCCATAATCTTGTTACAGAACTCTGATTGAAAAGAGTGGTGCTATGCAGGAATTCATATTAGATGGGAATGTTTATTCTTCTCAGCATTCAGTGTATAAAACTGCATAAATATTGCACTATTGTTGTCAGCTGTTCTGAGAAATGGTAAAAATCAAACCTCACAAGTTTACTGCAACAGAAATCTGCTAAGAAGTGGTTGGTAACTATCTGAATGTGCAAGAACTTGCCAGCTAGGGCTGTCCAAATCCAATGATGATGAAACGCAATCCTTAGGTTTAGACTTTAGACTAAACCCCTAGACTTTAAGCAGGGGAAGACCAAAACAAATTAATATATCCCCATGCATAATAATTTGTGTATGAGTAACTTAAATTGCACTTTTTTTTTTCCGCTGAAGAATTTACTCCTTATTTTATATCCTTTTCCTCAAAAATGAATAATAAGAAGAGAAAATTTGTAAATTATTTCCACCATGAAAGAAATTTTGGTGCAGTTCATAGAATCACAGAATTGCTCAGGTTGGAAAAGACCTTCAAGATCAAGTCCAACTGCAACCTAACCATACTACCCTAACTCTAACAAACCACCGCTAGATCATGTCCCTGAGCACGACATCCAAATGGTTTTTAAACACATTCAGGGATGGTGACTCAACCACCTCCCTGGGGAGCCTATTCCACTGCTTAACAACCCTTTCTGTAAAGAAGTTTTTCCTGATATCCAACCTAAACCTCCCCTGGCACAACTTGAGGCCATTTCCCCTTGTCCTGTCACCTGTCACCAGGGAGAAGAGACCAACCCCACTCTCACTGCAGTCACCTTTCAGGTACTTGAAGAGAGCAATAAGGTCTCCCCTCAGCCTCCTCTTCTTCACACTAAACAGCCCCAGTTCCTTTAGTCTCTCCTCATAGGGCATATTTTCCAAGCCCTTCACCAGCCTTATTTTCCTTCTTTGGACCTGCTCCAGCACCTCAATGTCCTTTCTGTACTGAGGTGTCCAAAACTGAACACAGTACTCAAGGTGGGGCCTCACCAATGCCGAGTACAGGGCAGGATGACTTTCCTAGTCCTGCTCACCACACCATTCCTGATCCAACCCAGGATGCCATTGGCCTTCTTGGCTACCTGGGCACACTGCTGGCTCATATTCAGCCGACTGTCCATCAGCACACCAAGGTTCCTTTCCATCAGGCAGCTTTCCAGCCACTCCTCCCCAAGCCTGTAGGGTTGCCTGGGGTTGTTGTGACCAAAGTGCAGGACCCGACATTTTTGCCCTATTGAAACTCAGTTCTGGATAATCAGGTCTTCCCCGAGACTCCTCCGAATTAAATAATACTAGCTCCCTCAGCTGCTCCTCATAAGACTTGGGTTTCAGAGCCCTCAGCAGCTTCATCACCCTTCTCTGAACACGCTCCAGGGCCTTAATGTCTTTCTTGTAGTGAGGGGCCCAAAACTGAACACAGTACTTGAGGTGCAGCCTCACCAGAGCTGAGTACAGAGGGATGATCACTTCCGTGCTCCCGCTGGCAACGCTATTTCTGATCCAAGCCAGGATGCCATTGGCCTTCCTGGCCACACTGTTGGCTCACATTCAGACAGCAGTCAGCTAACACCCCCAGGTCCTTTTACTCCATGGAGCTTGCCAACCACACTGCCCCAAGTACTTGCCTTGTTTTTATTGCCTTTATTATTCTCCATAGAGCTGCTACCAGCCATTGCTGTAGCCAGACTACTGCAAAACGGATGTATTTTTGTCTGATCACACTTTTCTTACCAAGTTATACACCAGCTTTGAAATTCATCTAACATTTTCAGATGATACTAGTCTTCATTATTATTGTCCCTTCATGTTTAAGTTATGTCAGGAAGAAATGTTTTCATTAAACATTACAGAGTTAAGGTTTTCTGTCAACTCTCAGAAAGGAAACATGTTTTTTTAGTTATGCTGGAAAAGGAATTTATACATTTATGCTTTAATTGTTACATAGTATTTAGATGAATTTTAGAGAGAAGGGAACTTGACAGGGAAAAGATGAAGTTGGTAGCTGATACTTTAATAAATTGATCTGGCTTCAGGAGGGATGCAGATTTAAGCTGCTGTCTTTTGAAACCACCTGTTTGTGTACCTCTAAAACAAATATTTTATTGGGTGACTCAAAGTTTGATTTGTTTTTAGATTGCAATAGAATCGAATAACAGATAGTATGTTTCAGAGAGAATGAATTCCATAAGTACAGTGTGAAGCATCAGCTGTGCATCCATTAAGTGCTTCTTGGCACCCCTAGGCAAGTAATTCCTTTATTCATTTTTGCTGTAATCTTTTTACAATAAAAGAACCACTCCATTTCCAGTTCCTGCCTCTTAATTTGTCTTCCAGCTCCAATATTGCCAAGATGAAGCAAGATCCAGACTGATTCCCAGCAGACTTTGATGTCTTCCTGCATCCTTTCATCTATTATAATTCTCTCCTTTCATATGTTATTTCCTTCTTTTTCCCTCTCCTCTTTTTAACCCCTCCACTCTGTCCAAACTCAAAATGAACAGTTGAGATGTAGTGGCATTATGCTTAAGTATGCATGTTACTAAAATATAAGCACACCTAATGGCTGCATGGATGATAGAGATTCACAGCTCCTTCCACTCAGATATACAGAGCCTGGCACTTCTTTCTATTATTATATAAAACTAAAACAACTGTTGAAATATCTAATAAAATAATTGCTTTTAAAGGGCACACTCACATGTCTCCTACAGATGCTAATCCCTCACTCACATTGAATCACGAGGAGAAAAAGGGAAATATAAAGACAATAATTGAATATGAATTATATAGAGAACGTCAAATTTGCACCTGAAGATAGTATATGTGGGGGAAGAGTCTGAAAATGAGCAGGATAGTGGTTTGGAACAGTAAGTCAATTTTAAAAGAAGAGTGAAAGTACTTTTGTTAAGAAAACCTGAAATATAAATTGTTCTAAATTGGTAATGTCCCTGATTCTAAATGCCGGGCTGACCTGGTAAAAAGTAAATCACAGTGGGCTGAAATGAAAAAATCTAAATCAGTGATGAGCTCCTGGATGTCCACAGTGAGTACTGTGAGAGCATATGAAGCAGCGCAGGGATGTCACAGTTCTATTAGTCATAGCAATGAAAATTAGACTAAGTGCTCCTGATGCTACTCAGCTGCTGCAAAGCACCTGAAACAGATTATAAAAAGTATTAGAAATTCTAAATTAAAGTATAGAAAAGAATAAAGATAAAGATGACAGAGTGCATTTGATCTCTCTAGCCTTTGCTGAGGTGTTCCCAACTTGCCCAGGGTTTTGGATGCCAGAAAGAACTGCTGGATGCTGATGACTTCCAAGCAGCTGCCTTTGCAGGAGTTTGGTGAAAACTGCCTTTTTCAGGCGTTTTTGTGGTGCCAAGCACAATGAGATTGTTGTGCAAAGCTACTACAGAAGGAGTAATAATAGTGGTAATAGTAATAATAGTTATAATAAAATAATGGTGACACACTTGTCTTTCAGAGGTAGATCTTAAATCCAGGAATACAGATACATACAAATAATATCAAACAATATAAATAGTACCAATAGCACTACAGATAGTATAACATGCTCTTCCAGATACTTCTCAGAACTCATTTCTGCTTTAAGGATCGCAAAAAAATTGCCGATAAACATAGTGACAATAGCAAATATCAGGTAAAACAGAATAGAAGTGGTAATCCTTACTGTTCACTTATATTCTTTTGCTTTTGTATGGGACACTCAGAGGACTGATGAAGAGACAGCTGTTGTCTTCGGCTTGCATAAGGCAGATACACAGTAGTTTCTACTAAATAACCAAATGTCATATTACCAATTTGTTATTAGCCCTAAGTAATTCTAAGACAAAGATATTTCCATTGGTTATGACTTCAGTAGTAACACTGAAATTATGCATGAAAACCCAAATACTACTATGATTGCTAGCATTTATTTACTGAATTGCTGTGGTCCCAAATCCTAGGCAGTGACTGTAACAATCTCATTTCTATGTCCAAAATAGCTGAATTTTCTCAGAGAAAAATGGGAAACCCTGTGCACAGCATAGAAAAATTTCATACTTTAGAGTCATTGCTTTTGGTGATGACTTTTCTTTCCATACTTGTACTCTTTTGCTGCATTAATATCTAAGTTACCTGACTATGTTTCAGTAGGTGAAATACTTGGTGTGTGTGTATAAAGACAGAAGAACTTCAATTTTTAATTTTTGTATTTTTTCAAGTTCCTGTAGGATGCGTTGGTGCAACATGTCTGCATAAAAATTGATAGTAAGATGCAAATGTCTCAACATTGACCTCGCTTGTTTCTGGGTGGACCTCAGCTGCAACCACTACAGAATATAGAATGCACCAAGTCTCCACATATTTACTGACCTTGCTTTTAGTCCTGTAGTCTTAGATGAAACTTCCTCACAAAACTAAATCAACTAACCCTCTAAGCTTTTCTTCTGTTACTTGTCAGTATACATCTATATTTTTAATATATATCCAAGGCAAGCAAACATAATTCTGCCAAGGTGAACAGCTGCTGGTTCATTGTCCTTCAGCTTTAAGATATGAGTTACTATAAAACATCTGATTTCTTTAGACGTCATCGAACTTTATCCTCAAGCACTGTATGATCTTCGGTATTTATACACTCTGACTAAGCACCTACCAGACATTTCATCTCTGGCACTGCTTTCTTACCTTTGCAGAGCAATCCATGCTCTATAAATCAGGTTTCTCAATATTAAGTACTGTCAATACTACTGACTTACACTACAAATCTGAATGTGTCTCTGAATGACCTCTAGATTCTTACTGTCATTTTAGCTATTTCATTTCCACAGAAGAGTAATGGGTGAATGCCATGTGCCAACAACATTTATCTAGCACACAGGTTTTATGCCTGAATTTCAGGTCTAATAAATAATGGCTTCTGTACTACCTTTTCTGCAATATGGATCATCACTTTTGGTCTGCTTTGTGGCCTTTCCTCTGTGATATCTACTAAAGTTTTGGCACTACTGAAGTTTTGCCATTAACTTTAGTTTATGAGCAGGTTGTACGCAGCTTAAAAAGCGTGGTGTATCTAATGTTGTCCTTTCTTGTTTTGGATTCACTTGTTGGTGGAGACCTGAATCTTTCTGGGGCCTTCCTTCAGAGTAAGGACAACTTTACCAGGCAATAAAGGGCATTTTCTAATTAACAAGTTTGGAAAATGTTGTCTGAGCAAAGAAGAATTTTACTGTGTGAAGGAGCCAAAAACTTAAATTTCTGGATGTTGAAGGCAGTACACATTGCATCAGACTTTCAAATATGTTACTTGGAACATATTAAGTAGCATATTGACTGTACTGTAGCTGCCCATTTAGGTATAAAAGACTTATTTATTGCATTGACAGTCTTGTTTAAAGGACTCTGTACAAATTTCTACCCTAAAACATCAATTTCACAACAGCAAAAGAGATCATGTTTAGTAGTTAAAACTTTCATTTTTCAACATGTGCAAATGGCAAATTGTTAAAACACATTTTTTTAAGCAGATTGCTAACAAAGCAGTTTCTTGAAAAGTAGATTCTACTATATCTGTAAGTACCAGATAAACCAATATTTATTAAACATATGCCTTTTGATATGATGAAGGTGACACCAGTTTAGATTTTTCTGCAACGTTGGAAGTTGTTTCTGTTATTCTCTTGTGTACTTTGAGATTTTATGAGGTGTTAAGGCACTTTGAATGATAATATGGTGATGAACAGGCATTATAAAACTGGAACCTGACCATAGCTGCAGAGAACTCCTGCTGTCAGAAATGATTTGCTACTGCAGTGTGTGGGGACACAATCCAGCAGGTTTCTGGATGCAAATAGAAAGGCTGCTGGCCGTAACCAGTCAGTGCACAGACGGGACTTACTGGGTTCATAGTATACCATTTGTTGTACATGTATTGTCAGGTCCTCGGGTAATACAGTACTCCTTTCTGCTGGAGACTGGTAAAATTTGACTTTCTAAGCTACTTCAAATGTCGACCATGATTATGACGTTTATTTTAGAACTCCCATATTATAATCTCTGAAAATCTCTAACCAGAAGGTCTTCTGGATTTGCTGGTTTCCATAAAAATGTCACTGAGATTTTGAGGGATTGCTTCATGCTAGAATACTTTTTCTAGAAATTCTGCACCACAGTAATAACGTGACAACAAACCCTGATGTTCATCTGTAACATTTCAGCTACTACAGCTGGCAGTCAGATTTGTCTGTGACCCTCTTAAACACAATTTTCTACAATGTAAATGCATTGTCTAAAGTTATTCTGATGTCATGGTTTCCTTTCATTGCTCACAGTCAGAGAGAAGTTTCTGCAGACTGATCTTTGTTCTTGTTGAAATAATCAATTTCTGTGATTATGCAATGTAGTTTCCTACAGCCAGAGAGAATTTAGTGAAGTTATTTACAATCCTGGTATGCCAGAAAATAAAAATAACCTATTTATTCAGTCTTGTGAACTGAAAATTGACCTAACCCCTTCCTCTTTAGTCATGAATTTTCTTCCCAAATGAAACCAGTGATGAAGTCATTGTTTTTGTCCAATGAATCCAGAAGGAAAAAAAAAAATAATAATGCTCTCTTATTATGCTGATATTTCTGCGTGCTGAACATCTGTCATCAAAACTCTTCAGCAGTATAGGGGGAGAGAGGAGGAGAAAGGGTGTAGTTCAGACTTTTCGCAACTTCTTACACTACCGCAAATGACTGTGGGTTTTCCATCCTTGTCACTGGTGCTGTCAGACACATGTTTATAACTATTATGTGGTTTTGATGGTGGCATCTGTCAATCCCAAAGATCCCTCAGTTCATAGGAGTATCTTCAATGATTTTCCAAGCACCACCATCAGGACTACCAGTGACCTTGAGAAAAGTGTTAACTGAGAGTCTCTGGAGGGATATAAGAATTACTTCTGAAAAGGCTGGAAGAAGCAAGTCAAGAAACCAAGAACTAAGACAGCTCCCCTTGTACTAGGTTGTATGGTTGGTTTTGGTCATTGAATTGTTTGGGAATTTTGGGGCATGAAGGAAAAGGTGATATGTTATTGTGGCATACGGAATCTGAATTATGACCAGAGCCATCAAAACCAGAGAACTGTAAGAGCCTGGACTGGAAAGATTTTCCTATAAATTTAGCATCCGTTTTAAGAGGCAGTAAAGAGGGAGACAGTGTGGTGCCATCTGATGCCTCTAGAGGCTGCATTTAAATCTTTTATTTCAGTTTTAATTGCATTATTTCATGCATAATTTGCCTCTAAGAGGCTAGGACATTTGTAGAATAAATACTAAAATATAGATAGCTCTGTGACAGGAAGGAAAAAAAATATTCCTATATCTGGTTATTTATTTCTTTGTTTAGTGCTTCACATAATACATCACTTTCCATCTGAATTTGCAGTACTTTATAAAGTAAAAGCTTCTTTGTTTTAAGAAAATGCCCTCTGTAGTTGAGCATATGTCATAAGAGACCTCCTTAAATAACGAAGATGTTGTCATCTGTCAGGTTCTCTGACTACTTACAATATTATTGATTGAGATAAAAGTGTAAGACAGTTACCAGAAAGTGGAAAACTGAATCAGATGATGGAGAAAAAAAGGGAGAATTAATTTAAAATTATTAAAGTGAATCATTAGGCCTGTCCGGTAAAGTATCAGTCTGGGGAACTATGACCTATTCAAGGCTACGAAGATAGCAGAAGTGATTAATGGCACCAGGTGCTGTACTATAGTCTGGATTAGGTCGGAAGACCTGTATTTTCAGATGACTTCATTTAAATAATGCACTAATGTGTACGTCTACATATTATTCTACTCTGCTAAGATTTTAACACATTCTAGGCGAGGTTTTCTATGCTGTTTTATTACCCTTTGTCCAAGTTGGAAACAACAAAGAACATAAACCCTGCATTCCATACACATTGGTTACTCTTAGCATGGGAGACATCCTAAAAGCTGAAACTTCACATAGCCACCTACCCTACACTATGTCAGAGCACTAGCTTGGTGATGCCCAAAGAATTTTTAAATTTTTATGGCAATAAATCCAATTCAAGCTATAGGATTTTCTCTTGTCTTTTCTGCATGCGTCTGTTTGTTTTTGTTTTTGTTTTTGTTTTCTGAAGAGTAATCCCATCAAGAAAATATTTTCTTCAGAAACTGAAGGGCAGCAACTTGAGAAATCATTTTATACAAAGAGCCTTATTGTGATAGTGTGCAACATTACTGCTAGGTTTATATGATCCCTGAGGTTATTTTGTGGAGTCTTTATACAACATTATGTAATTTGAGATGTATATGAGTCAAAATAGTTACCTACTCTCCCTTTGTAGTCCACAGAAAAAGATAATAATCTCCTAAGAATAATTAAGCACATCCCAAGCTAAGTGCCTGTAAGGTGATGGTTCAGCCTCTAGAGGTACCTATTTCTTTTCCCTGAGTAAGGACTAATTCCAGGTGGGAGCTGAATACCAAAAAGTATCATAATGCCAAAAGTAAAGTAATCATTTAATAATTGGATCCAAGTCTGATTTACCTTACTTGAAACCAATGCATACCTCTGTGTCCCAAACGCTTGTTAAATTCTATATTTGATTTTGCAAATTCTATCTTACAGTCTGTTTTTGGAAGTGATCTGGACACATTGCTCCAAATTGTTAAAAGCATTTGAATATCTTTCCACTGAAGATGTGGCAGAGGATTAACGTCATCCTCAAAACCTCCAGCTGGGCTTAGGCAGCTCCACTCCCGTATTAAATCCAGGGTCTTGTACTTCTTAGCTGGTACTATGTTCTCAGCCAGTGGAGACCACAAGGGTGAGGCAGGGTGCAGGGACAGCTCTTCTGGGTCACTGTGTCCTCTGGCTCACTGAGTCATAGATGTCAATGGATTTTATGCCAGACTGAAATAACTTAGTTGTTTTGCAATTGCAGATTTTAAGTTATGTTTTGATTTCCTTGAAATCTCTTACATCTTAGATGCTTCATATCTATGAAATCTCTATTGAGTAATGACAAAGCTTGAAATTAGAAATAAATGCTTTAATATGGATATCTAATTTATTCAAGAAATACTGGCTCAGAAAAGAGAGGGTTTTTCTACAAGGCAGAAAAAAGAGACTAGGGAGAGAAATAGTTACCTCATAATTCTTTTTTGTCTGTATGTGTATGAAACTAATAGTGTCTTCAAGAGCACCTTCATTTTCAAAAGCACTCTCTTCTGCATAGTCAGCTGCTTCCTGAGGTGCAGCATACAGTAGATGTCAGGCTCGCACCGCTGTGAGAGCTGCAGCTGTATCAGATGCTCTGCTGAGTCACAACACCCGCTTGCCTGTGATTCACTACAACTGGCTATTGGTTTGTGCTTGGCGGTGTGGCAGGTCTTTGCTCTCTCTTCCTGAAGGTAGGGTAATCTTTGGGTGAGAGAGGCAGTTCAGATGATTTGCTGTTTACTCTATAAACTTCTTTCCAAGTTCAGCCAACTTCTCACTTGATTGGTCCACATATTATACTTATGCTGTCAGATTTTCTTTTGTCTTCACAATATATCAACAGTTCACTGGCACATCTTTGCACATGATCTATGCACAAAGAGAGAGTACATAGAAAATACGCAGACTCATGCCTTGATTTTGTTTTCATTTTCTTCCAAGAATAGTAAATCAGTAGAACATCCTTTCATCTCACTATGTATTTGCAGAACCACTAATACAATTCAGCAAAGCCACTTGAATCTCCATTTTATAAGTTCAAGGCCATCAACTTCTCTCATTCTCTTCACCTTCCTACATCTTCTCCTCCAGAAGTAATGGAGGTTCAGGCAGATCTTGTAGAACAATCCTGACTGCATCCAGCACTATCCATGAGACTTCAGTCTGCTCCCATAACTACGGTTAAAGACATACCTGTGTGCTTTGCCAGCTCAGGAATTTGACATGAATTCAGTAACTGGAACTGGGCATAGTATTGCATAAGAAAACTTTTTTTTTTTTTTTAAATTAGCCAAGAGATAACATTGCAGATACAAATAAATGAGGTATGGAGTAGAGATAAATGCTAAAAATTAGAAAACCTTAGTGCATTTAAACCAGAGCTCGATATGAATATGTATTTAGCCAGGAAACTGTTGAATGTGCAAGTGGATTTATTTTGGTGAATATTTAGTATAATACCTCTCTGTGAGTCAGGCAGCTGTGCTGGAAGATATCTGATGTACACAGATTAGTTTATGTAATAGCGAGGCCTGTCAGAGTTTACTTCAATTTTTCATGTTACTTTCAGAACTAATATAGTGAAAGAGGGTGTATACTTGACCAAAATTTAAATAGGATTTTAATTTTTAAAAACATTGCATTTCTAATCAACTTCCTCTTGTCTTTGTGCTCGTTTAGTGAAACTGCCACTGCCATGACAGTGGTTGACAATAACAGATAAAGTGTTGCAGATAAGAATGAGGTTGATACATTTTACATGAAAGCTCTAAAGCTATGATTTTTTTTTAAAATCAACTATCTGACTGGGACTGTTTTCATTTGCTTTTTAGCACCTCATTAGGATTACTGGTATTTTCCTGAAGTACTAAACTGCTGCCCCTGTCACAGTTCATCTTCCTTCTCTAATCACTCTGTTTACTGAAAATTATCACATTTCATTCTACGATAATATAATTGGAATATTTTATTTGAGAATATAGATCAGCAATACAGGGCAACATCACTTTGCATCCTCCTGTCACAGCTCCTTGGCATTCTGGGAAGCAGCACAGATGTCACGTTTGTGCCACTGGAGGACAGCATTGGGATGAATTTCTTATACTCAATACCTTTTGGCAGTTAATCCTTGCTTTTGAATGGCAATGAGAATCCTACAGCATTTTTATGCGTCTTCTACCCTAGAGCAGTAGCAGCACCTCTACAATGTACCTAGAAATGCTAGATGAATATCCAGGTCACCTTGACTGTGATCTTTGTACTGCTTTTGGACTGAAATCACATTAGTCTTAGAATTGTGCTGTCTGAATTTGGAATATGGACCCTCACTGTGACTCTTCCTACTCATTCCCTGCAGCCCCAACCACTTAAGCACAAGGGGTTTTGACAGTCTTTAGTACAAATACCTAGGTTTTGCGATTGCTTACTAGCATGCTTACATTATGTTTAAGATAATCATATTCCCTAATTTATTAATAATAAATTCTTATTAATAATCAAAAATTGGTATTATTTTGGGGGAAGAGGGGAAAGAATTTTCTTTGTAAAGTAGGACATTTTCAGCACTTATTAAATTCCAATGGTGTTGAAAATTTTTTTTTCTCAGGTGACATGAATTTTGATTATTTTTGTCCTCTTTTCCTCTTTTCTTTTTAATCTAGGTGGCCACTATGGAAACAAACCCATAAGAATAGGTAGATGATGAATAGAACTGCTCAGTGATTGATCAA
Source organism: Numida meleagris (assembly GCF_002078875.1). Classification (NCBI taxonomy): domain Eukaryota; kingdom Metazoa; phylum Chordata; class Aves; order Galliformes; family Numididae; genus Numida; species Numida meleagris. Next base: position 15,150,278 of record NC_034438.1, read on the forward strand.
GGCAGTGGTCAAAATCCAGAGTACCAAATCAGCTCACTGCAGTGACGATTACCACACTATAAAAATGCTGACTGATGAGCACCTTCTATTCTCAGACTCCAACACGACATTTCTTCAAACCAGGGCAATTGAAGTATGAGACTATAAAGTGAACTTGACATGAGGGGGAAGGTGCTTTCCAGAGAGAAAGGCAAAGAAAGAAGTAACAAGGAGTACTGTGATTTGGCTCATGATAACTACAGTACATGATACAAGTAGTTTAAATTGTTATTTTGGGGTACTCGGAATTGAAGTTAAGTAGATGCACCTTGAACCTTAGCAACTGCTACAACTTTCAGTTGCATATGTAAGAGAAGATCTTCCTGAAATACCAGCATCTAAAGTGTCTAGGCAAACTATTCTTTTTCCCTCCAAAACATGCAAGTTTTCAAAGCACAATTTCATAACTAGCACCCAGATTTTCCAAAGAATTATGAAGCTCCACAGTTCCAAACCTTTCAGCTGTGCCTTGACCTCCACCTTGGTGCTCCCATAAGTGCAGTTCTCCAGTCTGCTCCCTGCTGGAATATTCCTATGTCACAAGCAGATCCATTTCACTTCACCTGATAAGCTTTCTAGGCCACCAAAATGATCTCAGATAATAATTATAGGTACAGTCAAAAATGCAATGTGTTGCATTATATAGCTAGTTGTTTGAAGGCTATGTAATCATCTAATCATAAGGCAGATAGAAATAAGACCAGCACCATGACTGATTTCAGTGATATAGAAGGGATTTAAAATAAATCCTTTTTTATAACAGATGTACAAACCTTTGAGAAACCAGACCTTTCCAGTTCTAGTGACACCAGCTATGCCATTCACGTCTGAAAGCATGCTGCCTCTTGAATTGACACTACATTGAATATCACTCATGCAGTAAGTTGCAGACCAATATAGTAAGGTATGTTTAAGGAAAAAATTCACAACCAGGAAGTTACTAACCAGAATTCTTAGTGCAATCACTCCATCACTCTGTTTTCTTCTTTCATTCATCCAGCAAACCAATCCTAAAGAAAAAACAGAAAACTATTTTGGTTGTACAGAATGTGTATTTGTGGTTTTTTTTACGTTGTTTTGACAAAGAAGTGAGACATGAGAAGAAACACAAAAGCCTACGCAAAATCTGCTTCAGAGAGGAAGAAAATGATCTGATTTCTATAATTTTTGAGGAGGGGACCATGCTAGTGATCTCTAATTGCAGCAGGAAAAGTTCCTGTTAGACATCACTGTGGAAACATTCTAACATGAATAGTAAAGCACTGGAGTACTTTGGACAGCCTGTGGATTTTCTATCATCAGAAGCTGCAAAAAAAGAAGTTTGCTAAACATCTATCAAAAATAATAAGTGTATAATTGATTTTACTGTGGAGCACGTGGGTAAACTTATGAACTTTTGAGGCCTTTTCATCCCTCTGAGTCTGTAATTCTATGAAGCTGCTGTTTTTAAAACATGCCTCATTGTTGTGTTCTGTCTTAGTAAGGAAAGTTTCTATTAACACAGTTCAATATTAGATCAGATGTAAGAGATGCAGGGAATGAAACTGATTTCTGTGCTTGAACTTACAAGACAACTGTAAGCTACCCATACAGATAAATCAAATGCAAGTTATCAGTGCCACTGAAACATGATTGTTATAAATTGAACAAGCATCAGGACCTTTGCAGGATAAGTGTGGTACCACTTCCAAATGGAAGGTAGATGTAAAATATTCTTTATGGTCTGGGCTCAGGCCCTTTGGTGTACAGCTATGAAGGAAAAGGCTGTGGTTAGCTGTGAAATGGTGAGCTCCAGTAGACATGGATAGGAAGGTTATTGTTTCATGAGCTGGTTCCTTTGTGTGAAGGTACCACTCCTCCTGCTTATACTAATTAACTGTTCATCTGATTGCTGCCTATCCTGTAATCTTTTAATTATTTATATAAAGTAAAGCTTTGCTATCTACTATTGCTAAAAGATGAGAGTGTTTCAGTTGTGACTTTTTTCCTGAATCAAGGGAGGGGGTTTTTACTCCCAAAGAGGGAGATCAGTGCTTTCGAGTTACAATCTCTTTTAGATTGTCTAATTGTACTCTAGACACACAGCTGGAGCTGTTAAACTGAAGAGGCAGAAATACACATGAAAGTTGAACATTACAAAACCAAATATGTCTCCTTTAGAGCTCTAATCCAACAGGATTTAGTTTCCAGGCCTTTGCTAGGCAAAATTTGTCCTGTTATGTTTTGATTTATGTTTAAATAGTCAACAGAAAGCATTTGAAATGGTGATATAGAGAACACAAGATTACAAGTGTTCCACAAAACCTTTAACATTTGGAGAGAAAAGATCTTTTCTGAGCCAAGGTGGCTCTCAAGATGAAACAAATTATAGCTCTGCACTTGACTTGCTTTCTGTGAAGTATCGTCCAAGCACACACACTTAGGTATAATAATCTGCAATGTACTATACTATTTTACTTAGCAGCAAATAAAATGTGACCTCTTCACTTTAATGAAGAGAGATCTGGAAAACTTCCCATAAATGCATCTTTTCTTGTAGATAAATGTGAGGAGAATACAGTACCTAGCTAATCGAATACCTTAAACAATAACTCAAAGCTTCTGGCTTTTAAATCATTCCTACTGCTTTTCTGGTGACATCACAGGAAAGTGCTGCCAACACAACTCCTTTGCAGATAATAACAGATGGTTAGCCATGGAAATTTTTGGACACGGTGGCTGTAATCAAAGTCTCCTGAAGCAGGCAGTTTTAGAATGCAGGTACCTGTTTCATTTGTGAAAATTATTCTTGCCAGGTTAGGAGATGCTGCTGGTTGTGATGGCCTTTAGAAAGCTGCCCTGAAGAAGGCTGTTAGATTGGTCAAGAAGAAATGAAAGGATTCCAGACATTGAAGAAATGCTTAGTTTGGTGGGACACACTGACTCTTAACACTTCACAACTCCCACACAGGGAAAGTCTAAACAAAGCATCAAATGCTCAGACTTTGTGTAGTCAGTTTCAGATTAATTCAAGGGGTAATTCTTTGAAGGTGACAAACAACTGGAAAGATAGGTAATAAACAGAAAGACTTTACTTTGTCTTGAGACAACATTGCGTTGAGATTTTTTTCTAACTCCTACCAAAAAATCTAAGCAATATGGTGTGATACCTTTGGACTTTGTGCAATTACTTGTAATCCAGATTCAGGCACCAGAAGGACTAGTTATTTGTGCATATTGACAAAGACCAAGCAGCTTTCCAAGTGTTTGGAAGAATATTTTTAGATAAGAATCTAAAAGTGCAGATGCTTGTCCAAATGTATATGAAACTCTACCATTCCTTTCTCTCTCACCCTGCTAGATCAGAGAGATACTCCAAGCCTTTTTTTCTCTGAGAAATCTTGCAGGAACAAGGTTCTCCTCCTCAAGCAGAGCTTGGAGTTCAAACCACTTTTGGATGAAAATGCACTTGTAAAAACAGAGATAAAAGTAAACCTAACCTGCACTGTAGCCAAAACTCCAAATCAAAACATCTTTCCAATAAAGAAAACATTAAAATAATCTGAATCTTAAATGTTATGGTGAGCTTCTTACTCCTGTAATTGGATGATCCAACAGCTAGAGCCAAACATCCTGACTAGGCTTCATCATGGCTCAAACTGGATAATAATCTTGTTTTGAAATTTATAGCTTGTTCTTTTCTCATTAAAAAAAAAAAAAAAGAAAGAAAGAAAGAAAAAGAAAAAAAAAAAACCTGAAGTGTTCTGAAATCTCTGCAATGTACTGGGGAAAAGTTTGGTTCAATTTGTGACTCTACGCAAATCACTTTTTTGCCTCCTTCACATTTGTTAAAATCCCAAAAGAGCATGACAAATTGAATCAGCTGTTTGACAGGCAATCATCTCATTGCTGATCGCCCACTAGAGTTTCAAAAGCATCCGGCTGAAACTCAGCCATCTCTTTTATCATCTGTAGCACACCAGAATATTATGAAAGAAACTACTGCCAAAAAGGTGGGAGGTGCCAGAGTTTTTATGAGCAACATTTAAAGTGTCAGTTCCTCAAGAAAAAGCCTGCAGCTTTTTACAGAAAATAACCTTTTTGTAGATTTTTTACTGTGAGGCATATATGTTATAGGAAAGGTGATGATTTCTACTAATTATACAGTGTAGTGTTTGCAAACCACTCTGAGAATGATTCTACAGGTCTTCAGAATCATAAAAGTGCTATTCTATTGGAGGCATGGAGCAGAAACTGGGACAGGAATCCATCAGCTGGATTGGGTTTGCCAAGTCCGCGTGCTGGCAGATTGTGTGTCACTCAGAATAAAGGTTCTGCCCAGGAATAAGCATTTCAGCTGGCCCAAGTGCCCAGATGAGGGAGATCGGAGGTGGAGGGTTGGGACAGAGCAGTCAGAGGTTGGATATACAGGATGAGGACTTCCAGATGGGAGCTAAACTTAGCAGGAAGGAGAAACCCAGCCAAACCTTCACTCAGCTCCCTCCCATTTCTGACATATGTCAACGTCCTCTTGTACCCCACCTCCACAAAAACATCCCCCCAGGACTGCTGCATGCTGCCTGTTCCTGCACTTGCCCCTCAGTGCACCAGGGATGTAATTCCCTGTTTTGTCACCTACCTCCTTTGTAACCATGGGAAAGTTTTACCAAACAGGATCCACACAGGAAAGCGATCCTGATCCTCAGACTTAGGAGTCTGATTCTCACACTGTCGGTTTCTTTGCATGCCCCGAAGTCTGTTAGCTTGGTCTCATGCCAAGCCCAGGAAGATTAGGTGCCTCGTAATGAGCCTCACACATGCTGAAGAGATGGGCTCGGGATGGATGTGAAGGCCGATGTCAGGGGTGTTTCATGTCTAACTCAAAGGCTTCAGCACTCAGCTCTGGGATGGCCGCAACCTAGAATGTTAACCCACACGTTATTCATTCTGCAGTTTCTCAGAACATCACTTAGTGTGAGAACACCACTTTTGTACTTCAAAAGGGACAAAAGAAACATAAATGTCATTTCAGAAGATGTCCTCAGTGTTCTTGGCAGTTAGATTTCTGAAGCTGGATAAGTAGAATTTGATTATGTTTCAGTGGTGGCTGTTCATACAGAGGAGAAAATGTTGATGCTACCTGTATCAGCCCTCAGAGTGCAAGGGAGACTGCTTTAGGTAACAGTGTGGATTTCTAGGAAAGCTGAGAGAAAGCACTGTAATTATTTGCATTTCTGTTAATGGCTGACATTATGAAGAGGGTCTATGTTCTTCGAAATACACTGGAGATTGCCCAAGGTACACCACCTCCACACACTCTGGCCAGCTGGTCTGGTCTGCTATTCACAGCTGCTTTTGTTACAAACACTCTGGTCAAATTTTAGCTGCAATCTTTTGTTTGTGTTCATAAACAGCTCTTCTAGGGATATATAAGATCTTTCATCATCTGATTAATGTGCTGATGCTAAAGGTGTTTCTCAGTATCAGTATTTCACTTAGCCTATAATGTGTTGTTTTTTCTCTTATTCTTTCTTGAATAAGATGATGCAAAATACATCTTAGGACAATGTATAACATTGGAATGACTTATTCTAGAGCTGTGGTCTCCACAGTGGGGTAGGCGTAGCCCAAGGAGTGCACAAGGTGATCTATTGGCGTGTGGCTCCATTTACAACTTCAATAACATGTGTGTAACAGATAAACAAATAAGTATACATACACTGGGGGCAAGTGCTCAAAATGTTTTTATTTATACGTGATCAAAAATTTACAAACCGGCGTTTCAGAGCCCTGTCTTCTCATTGTGGTGCTATTTATTTCCTAAGAAAGCTTTGCCTTGAAGTGATAGCGTACAAAGAACCTTAGTGGAGAGCTCTATGCTCAGATGCATCATGTTTAAGCTTTTTTTTTGTTGTTGTTATCTTCCTTATCTAACTTGCAGTATATCTTTAGTGGCTTGACCCAAAGAAACAGCTATTTTCTCTGCTTCCAGGAAAATGATTGCTTGCGTATATGACACACGGAATTAATTTGCAGGTTGGCATAGCTGCTAAGACTAAACTGAGGTTGTTTTTTTTTTACATCATGATCATTCTGTACTAAACTGTTTTAACAGATATGCTCAATAATTATCCCACATTTAAGGTAACTGAATGCAGCACCATATTTAGAAATGGTTTATTATGCATTGTGTGAGCTTCACTAGCCCCGCAATTTTTATGTAATTCTTCTTGTGAGGCAAGGATTCACCTAACCTGACCATAACAACAAGATACTGTAGCACTGTGAAGTACAGCATGGGCTGAAAAACCTGCTGGGGAGAGTAGACAAATACCAGGACAGAGAGTACAGGCACATTTCTGTGCAGGACCAAAGCACAGAGGTTATGCACTGGGTCAGCAGAGATGCTTCCAACTGCACCTCTGTTATTCTCCTTCCTCAAGAGGAGTTTGCAGTAACTGAGTTTTCTCATGTGTTTCAAGAGCTCCTGTGCACTTACGTCCAGGAGAAATTAAGCCTTACATCACTGTACACCACTGTCAAACCTGTCTCTGAATCAGTCACAATCTGCGCAGGTATCTGCTCTGTGCAGCTACTGACTTTTCAGCAGCAATCTCTATCATGTGTATTTGGGGTTTTACAGGTAAGCAATTTTAGAGGTACATCAGGGACTCTTTTTTTGTGTGGAAACACGCAGACTGTCTACAAACTGTTATACTTCTAGAGTTTTTTCTCATTTAATTCTACCTGTTTCTCACTTCACATGCTGGCTGGAAAGTGTGCCACAGGACACATAAAATAGCAGAAATATTTAGACCTTTTTAGAATACTGATCTTCTGATGTGCTTTTTTCTTAGTTTGCTTGTTTTGTTATTGGTTTGTATGGATGATGTGTTGATTTTGTTTCAATATGAATTCCATAAGGAAGATAAAAGCAGATTTTATTTCTGATGACTGTGTTTTTAGGAATACTTTTCTACCATAAATACAAATGTCCAAGAACAGAAAGAGCGGTCTGGAAGAGCTTTTCCATAAGACACAAGAAATTTCATATTTCAGTTACAGGAATCAGTAAGAGTGGCTCTCACCGGACCCATTATTCATGTAGTCCACGATGCTATGCCTTGCATGAGACCTCAGGCTTTCACGGATTTGTTGGAAGTTGTTTCTTGCTTCCTGTGTGGCACCAATTTAAGAGCCTGGCATGTCTATTGCGGTAGCTCCTGCAGTCAGAGCCGGAGCAAAGACAGATGAAACTTGCCCAGAAAATTTATAATCTAACAAGGCGTGTGTTCACAGCACCATAGATACAACTATAGACGCGTCCATACATTAAGCTTTGATTTGATGTTTATCCTCAATGGATTTTCTACTGCTAAAGTATTTTTACTCATCTTTGCACTTTTCCACAGAAAGCAAATGCGCTGTGCTTTAGCGCATAGTGCTTGTTTCTAACTGGCCTGATCCCAAGCACTCCTGATTTTCATGTGACCACATCCTTTCATTCTCTCCATCATAAGAGTGCTCTTGTCCCCCCGTACCCGCTCAGCGCTGCTCAGCATGCTGCACTTAGCTGCTGCCCTCACCAGAGCAAAGCCACCTCTTCATGAGCTGCTCTGCCGGAGTCTTGCCCTGGGAATTGTCTCAGATACACAGAACTGATGAGGCAGCGTCAGAAGGAGGATCTAAACCCTGGTGAGGGCCCTCCCACACACAACCCTCTACCAGGAAAAGGGCATGGATAAAAGAAAATGATGTGATAGCCTTTTCTGACTAAAAAAAAAATTCACCGTGTCATTCTGTCACCTGGAATCCCTTGGCCTGGGTGAAAAATCTGCCATGAAACTCCTGGGGGATGTCAATAGTCTGCTTAATTTCCATGGGATAATGGGGGTAACAGAAGGGGTACAAGAGCTATCGGTCTTCAAAACACAGAAAGTCTTTTGCTCTCAACCTGACAACAGGCAGTATGGCTGTTTACATGCAATTTACATACAAATCAGCTACAAATTTTGAGTACTTTAATGTGAGAATATTTCCTCCATAATTGCTGGTGACCTGTGGATTTTTGGAAATAAACATAAATATTCTGATTGTTCTCTACCCCTACTTACGCATGAATCTCATTCTTGAGATTTTAGAACAGAGTTAATGAAAGGACCCAAATGTGTACAGCCAGCAGAGGAAGGTACAGACTAAACTTTAAGGTCGCCAGATGTTTGTCGTAGGATTTGCGGCTGATAAGTGCTTTGAAGTATGCACTGTACTATCCGTTAGGACTGGCTGTGACACTTGTGCAGTAATGGGAGCAGAAGTGTGGATTTTTCTCCTGCCACAGAGCAGAGACAATCACTGCTGATTATGCCAAGCTAAAGATAACTAACTAGTTAACCGTAATAATTAGGGGAAACAATGATTCGCTTGTGCTGCACATATACCTAGAAAACCTGTTGCAATCTTGAACCCCTGAGATGTGGTTGCCATCCATCAGGCTCTGTACAGATGCACAATAACATTTCCGGCAGGCGAGCCCTAGTTTGTGCCCATCAATTTACTGCATACTGGCCTCAGGCCCTGCTGAAGTGACTGCTGCCCCCCTACTAGCTTAAATGAAAGGAAAATGGTCTTGTGCTCGAATGCTGGGCTGTTGGTCACTGTTGCATCGTGTTCTGGTGTTCCAGCAACAGAACAGCAGGATGAGCTTCTGTATCCCTGCCCCAGACACCACTTGAGCTGAGTCTGCCAGACAGCCACCTCAGGGAGGGAGTGAGGAGCAGAACCAACTAGGCAGGCTCAAGCTAATCCATATACTCAATGTATGATATGGTCTATGGATTTAAAAGCCAAATAGCATTTTGTTCAATGTAGATATTTGTAACACAGAAGATTATCCCATCACATACAGCACAAACCTGAAGGAGAGCTCTTTTTAAGGACATTCCTATGAAAACCAGGCCTATCGTCCTCTTATCCTGCAAGCTTCAAACATCAGATTCTTTCTGCCCTCTCCCCACCTTTGACTCCCGCCATGACCATGTTTTGCACAGAAGGGCAATGCGCAGCCGGGCAGCCCGTGTGCTTTCACTGCAGGGGAGGGGAGAACACCGTCCTGGGTGAAGGCGCCATTTCCTAGTAGGCAAGATGTTAATTAGGTCACACACACGCACAAAAAAGGCAGCCACACGGTTCTCCGTCCCCAACCTCGTCCTCTTATAGCCGGCGGCAGCAGGGCACCGCAGCCGGCCCCGCTGAAGCAGCCCCGCGGCCCGCCGGGGCCGGCAGGTGGCAATACAGCACCGCGGGACGCCGCTGAGCTCAGCAGGACGCCGCTGCCCGCCGCCGCCGCGGGGCCGCGCTGCTGCACCGTCGCTGCCGCCGTTGCCACCTCCGACGGGGCGGACCGGGTTGGGGGCCTGGCAGACCGCTCCCCCCCGCCGAGGCAGCGCGGGCAGCGCCGCGGGGTCTGACCCAGGGAGGTCAGCTCGGGGAACGGGCCGGCGAGAAGGGCGGGGGGGCTGCGGCTCCGGTGTTTAAACCGGGCGTAGAAACGCGGCGGAGACAGATCCGCGCATTAATCTGTTGCAATTAGCGTTATAACCCGCGCCGGTTCAGCCCATACTAAAGACAAAGCTTCGTGCAAATCGCCCTCCCCTTCCCCATCCCCCGCTCCCGCGGTCTGATGCTGTTTCCCAGTCTGTTTTTAATGACACGGTACGCGGAGTAACTTAAAATTAATTACAAGGTTCCTGGCTAAAAGGAAGGGGGGAGGCAGTGTCATTAAGCGGGTTTGGTATTCAGATCCCGAGCCACCTGCGCTTGGCAGCGGTGCCCGGCTCGGGGCAGCGGCGGGTCTGGGCGGCTTCTCAGCTCCGCTTCTCGGGCAGCCCAGGCTCGTAGCGCTCGGCCGCTGCGGGTGGCGGAGCTCGGCGAAGGTACGGCCTCGAGGGCGGCCAGAGGGGGGCACAGCCGCCTCCAGGTGGAGGTGGAAGAGAGCTTTTTGGGGTGGAGAGCCGCGTCCGTCTGGGACAGGGGGAGTTTTTAGGTTTCCCAGCTGGAGCTTCTTTCTTTCTTTCTTTCTTTCTTTCTTTCTTTCTTTCTTTCTTTCTTTCTTTCTTTCTTTCTTTCTTTCTTTCTTTCTTTCTTTCTT